>NW_026612092.1:0-2500 GCF_029931775.1 Euleptes europaea
TTCTCCCTAACCCTGACCCTGACCCTGACCCTGACCCTAACCCTAACACCAAACCCTAACCCTAACCCTAACATTAACCCTAAATTTAACTAACCCTAACCCTAACCCTCCCCCTCACCCTCACCCTCCCCCTCCCCCTCACCCCCACCCTCACCCTCACCCTAAACCTAACCCTATCCCTATCCCTATCCCTATCCCTTACATTAACCCTAACCGTAACCCTAACCTTAACACTTACCCTAACCCTAACCCTAACCCTAACCCTAACCGTAACTCTAATCCTGACTCTAACCTAACCTTAACCCAAATCCTAACCCTAACCCTAATCCTAACCCTACCCCAAACCGAACCCGAACCCGAACCCGAACCCGCACCCGAACCCTAACCCGAACCCGAACCCGAATCCGAACCCTAACTCTAATCCTAAATCTAATCTAACCCTAACCCTTACGCTAACGCTTACCCTATCCCTATCCTATCCCTATCCCTATCCCTATCCCTATCCCTATCCCTATCCCTATCCCTATCCCTATCCCTATCCCTATCCCTATTCCTATCCCTATCCCTATCCCTATCCCTATCCCTATCCTTATCCCTATCCCTATCCCTATCCCTATCCCTATCCCTATCCCTATCCCTATCCCTATCCCTATCCCTATCCCTATCCGTATCCCTATCCCTATCCCTATCCCTATCCCTATCCCTATCCCTATCCCTATCCCTATCCCTAACCCTAACCCTAACCCTAACCCTGACATTGAGATTGACCCTAACCCTAACACCAAACCCTAACCCTAACCCTAACATTAACCCTAACTCTAACTCTAACACTGACCTAACCCTAACCCTTACCCTTACCCTAACCCTAACCCTAACCCTAACCCTAACCCTAAACCTAACCCTGAAACTAACCCTAACCCTAACCCTAAACCTAACCCCAAACCATAATCCTAACCCTAACCCTAACCCTATCCCTAACCCTAACACAAACCCTAACCCTAACCCTAACCCTAACCCTAACCCTAACCCTAACCCTAACCCTAACCCTAACCCTAACCCTAACCCTAACCCTAACCCTAACCCTAAACCTAACCCTAACCCTCCCCCTCCCCCTCCCCCTAACCCTATCCCTATCCCTATCCCTATCCCTATCCCTATCCCTATCCCTATCCCTATCCCTATCCCTATCCCTATCCTATCCCTATCCCTATACCTATCCCGATCCCTATCCCTATCCCTAACCCTAACCCTTACCCTAACCCGAACCCTAACCCTAACCCTAACCTAACCCTAACCCTAACCCTTACCCTAACCCTAACCCTAACCCTAACCCTAACCCTAACCCTAACCCTAACCCAAACCCTAACCCTAACCCTTACCCTCACCATGTCATGGTCAATGACATAACTATGGTATTTTGTAAACATATTCAGATAAATTCCATATAGAGCTAGTATACATCATGCAAACTGGGCCACTGCAGAGGTTTGTGTAATGTATAATGAAAGTCTGTGTAATTCTGACAGGCTGATGGAATACTCTCAAGGTCAGCTCTATCAAGAGCTACCTAATAAAGTCGCTCTACTCCCTTCTTTGGAAAGGATCCTTTCAAAGTGTGTAGGCACTTAAAGGCCCGATCCGCAACGACCTTCACCAGACCCTGACCCTAACCCTAACCCTAACCCTAACCCCAAACCCTAACCCTAACCCTAACCCTAACCCTAACCCTAACCCTAACCCTAACCCTAACCCTAACCCTAACCCTAACCCTAACCCTAACCCTAACCTTAACCCTAACCCTAACCCTAACCCTAACCCTAACCCTTTCCCAGTCCTGTCCCTGTCCCTGTCCCTGTCTTAGTCCCTGTCCCTGTCCCTGTCCCTGTCCCTATCCCTATCCCTATCCCTATCCCTATCCCTATCCCCTATCCCTATCCCTATCCCTATCCCTATCCCTATCCCTATCCCTATCCCTATCCCTATCCCTATCCCTATCCCTATCCCTATTCCTAACCCTAACCCTAAACTGACCCTGACCCTAACCCTAACCCTAACCCTAACCCTAACCCTAACCCTAACCCTAACCCTAACTCTAACTTAACCTTAACCCAAACCCTAACCCTATTCCTAATCCTAACCCTAACCCTAACCCAAACACTTACCCGAACCCGAACCCGAACCCGAACCCGAACCCTAACCTTAACCCTAACCCTAACTCTAATCCTAACTCTAAAACTAACCCTAACCCTAACCCTAACCCTAACCCTAACCCTAACCCTAACCCTAACCCTAACCCTAACCCTAACCCTAACCCTAACCTTAACCCTTACCCTAACCCTAACCCTATCCCAACAAAACTCTAATCCTAACTCTAACTCTAACCTAACCTTAACAGACCCTAGCACTAATCCTAACCCCAATGCTAACCCTATCCTATCCCTATCCCTATCCCTATCCCTCTCCCTAACACTGACCCTGACCCTGACCCTAACCCTAACAC
>NW_026612092.1:10000-22500 GCF_029931775.1 Euleptes europaea
CTAACCCTAACCCTAACCCTTACCCTAACCCTAACCCTAACCCTAACCCAAACCCTAACCCTGTCATGGTCAATGACATAACTATGGTATTTTGTGAACATGTTCAGGAATAATTCCATATAGTGCTAGTATACATCATGCAAACTGGGTGTGAGGGCCATGTGTCTCTGACTCCCCTTCCCCTTTCTTGCTTCCTCTATCTCTGTTCCTTTGAACTCGTAAAAGCAGTTCACACCTCCCTTGCCTTCCCGGATCCCGGCGCCTCATCTGTCTTTCCCAGGTGCCGTTCTTGCCCTCCCCTGCTGCGCTTCCTGCATGCACTCCCTCGGGCCGAATATGGCCTTGGGGATCTGATAGTCCTAACAGTCTCCCTGGGACCTGTCTGATTTTTTGTAATGCACCAATCTATCTTGTAACTTCCCACGACAAAAGAGCCTTGTAGTAGATATATACTGTAACCCCGATAAGCTAGCTCACTTGCAACTTCAAACCCGTGTCTGTCTTGTACTATCTGAAGTCTTCAATAAATCCTTTGTTTCTGCATCCAAGTCTGAGCAAGTGATTTTGCGAAGTTAGCACAGCTAGGTTGAGACTCTCACATTAAGTTGCAAGTCTCTGCCTTTTCGCTCTGCATCTGTACCTTAAGGGACAGTAATGCCAGGCGAGGAGGATACCTCTTCTCCCGCGGGTTCACCGGACAAATCCGAGGTTCCGGAGAAACCGGACCCTAAAGAGGAGGGTGCCAGGCGGAAAGTACCCGGTGCCCCCCACCCGGGACCGGGCTTGGGTACGAAGCCCAAGAACACCTTTAACTCCTGGCTAGACTCTCCTAAGGGTTGGTCGCTTTCCTGGACCGAGGCGAAGCACCGCCGCTTGGGGTTGTCCGGTACGGGACTCGAGGACGACTCTGCGCGTAGGGATGTTCTGATGGACGAGGAACGGAGGCAATGGCAGGAGGAACGCCAAGCCATGCTGAAGCGGATGGATGCCATGCAAGCCGTGATGGGTGAGATGGCTGCCGCCATGGACGCGCTGAAGGTACAGCCTCCCCCCGGTAACCCCCCGGATGGAACGCAGGCGGCTCCCCCCGTTCCTCCCCGTGCTCCAGCCCGCCCTGAATTGAAGATCACGTATGATGGGTCGGGGGATCAGTTAACCTTCTTTATGGTCCAAGTGGATATTTTTATGCGGGAACAGGCCCGGACCTTTACCTCGGAAGAGTCCCAGGTCCAGTATGTGGCCTCCCTCCTACAAGGCGAAGCGGCCGCGTGGATGGTGTTACAGTATGAACTCCGCTCCCCGGTGCTGCGGAACCTGGATGAGTTTATGATTGCGCTCCGCAACAGGTTCGAGGACCCAAACCTGGGGGAGCGGGCCAAGGCCACCCTGATGCAACTGCGCCAAGGGACTAAGTCGGTGGCGCAGTATGCGAGTGAATTCCAGTCTCTGTCGAGCAGAATTCTGGATTGGAGCGAGGCTACCCGGGTGCAGTGCTTCAGGGAAGGACTAAACCCGGACCTGCAACATTGGGCCTTCATGCAAGGTAACCCCCCGGACGTCGAGGGCTGGGTGCGCCATGCCGCCGACATCGAAAATCGGAAGCAGCTTCTGACCCTGTCCAAACAGCGCACCGACCGCCACTTTAAGCCGAGGGGAGACAGAAAAGGGGGTACCAAAGACTCCCGAACCACGGGCGGCGGCGGTCCCTCAACGGCCGAGCGCCGCAAGCGCTTCAAAACCGGGGTGTGCTTGGTGTGCGGAGGTAAAGGCCATTTTGCCTCGCAATGCCCGTCCCGCTCCGGACGCCCGACTCCCCCTCACCCAACCCCGACCGAACCGGAAAAGACCCCGGCGGAGGGCCAACCTAGACGCCGAAGCGGCACTCCCGGACGCCGGAGCGCACCCACCGCGCTGCACGCGAGCGCCCAAGAGGGATCCTCCACCTCTACTGGTCCATCGGGACCCCGGATTACAAATGCAGCTTTTGACTCGGCCGAGTCACGGATTACAACTACCACGTCTCCTTCATCCAGTGAGGAGGAAGAGTGGGAGATGCCTTCAAAAAACGCCGTCGGTCTGCTGTAAGAGGTTCTCCTCAGCAGACCATTCCTATCATTGTGCAAGGAGCTCCACCGATGGTAAGCGCCCAAGAGGATAATGTGTACATCCGGGTCCACCTGTCTTTACCCAAAGGGGGGCCAGTGTTAGAATTCCCCGCACTAGTTGACTCAGGGTGTGCCCGTACCTTGATTAGCGAGGAAACTGCCAAGAAATTACGTGCCCGACGCAAACGACTCCCGGGTCCTCTCCGTTTCTCTCAAATGGACGGTAGTGACTTTAAAAAGGGACCCCTCACTCACCGTACCACTGCGGTGGTCATGGCTGTGGGAGAACATTGGAACGACTTTACTTTACCATCGCCCCAATAGTTGCCCCCGTAGTTTTGCGGATGAATTGGTTACAGGGACACAATCCCACCATTGACTGGGTCAAACGGACCCTCACCTTCCCCGAGGACCCCTGCGCCATGCTCGACAAGGTCCGAGTACTTTGCGCCCCGGCCGCCGCGTTGGTGGGTTCCCCCAAGCCCATCCCCGCTACACCCCACCTACCCTCGGAGTACTCCCAGTTCGCGGATGTGTTTGATGTGAGGGAATGTGATGAACTGCCCCCACACCGAGAAACCAATTGCGCAATCGAGATCGTGGGAGAGGGCAAGTTGTCCAAGGGGAAGGTTTACCCCATGAGCCCTAATGAAAAGACGGTGTTGCGGGACTATTTGGACACTAACCTAGCAAGGGGCTTCATATGTCCCTCCAAAGCTCCGTACTCCGCCCCAGCCTTTTTTGTCAAAATGAAAACAGGGGACTTGAGACTGTGTATTGACTTTCGTAGACTGAATGCTGTCACTCAGTCTAACGCTTACACCCTCCCTCTCATTCCAGACCTTCTAGCGCAATTGAAGGAAGGCCGAATATTCACCAAACTGGATTTGGTGGAAGCCTATCACCGTATCCGCATTAAGGAGGGGGACGAATCCAAGACGGCCTTTTCAAGTTGTTTTGGCATGTTTGAATATTTAGTGATGCCGTTTGGACTTTCTGGGGCTCCGAGTGTTTTCATGCAATTAATCAATGAAGTCTTACATGATTTGTTATTTCGGGGGGTGGTGGTATTTCTGGATGATATTCTCATTTATTCTGAAACCATGGACGAACATGTCCGCCTAGTGCGAGAAGTCCTCCAGCGTCTGCGGGACCATAAATTGTATGCTAAGGCGTCAAAATGTGAATTCCACCAACCTTCCATCACTTTCCTGGGCTATGTGATTTCCCACCAGGGGTTGGAGATGGATCCCGATAAGGTTCAGGCGGTGCGGGATTGGGAACCCCCCACCACACGCCGACAATTGCAACAGTTTTTGGGATTTGCCAACTTCTACCGCAACTTTATTCCCAATTTCGCGCAGGTGGCTCACCCCCTCACTTCCCTCTTGCGCACCAAGGGGAAGGGAGCTAATGCCGCGCTGCCCTTGGCCCGGTTGCAGTGGTCTCCCTCCAGCCAGCAGGCTTTCGATGAGCTAAAATTGCTTTTTTCGTCCGAGCCCGTTTTAGCCCACCCGGACTGCTCTAAGCCTTTCGTGGTCCAGGTGGACGCCTCGGACGTGGCCATGGGGAGGCACTCCTGCAGAGGGATGACAGTGGGAATTTGAGACCGTGCGCCTACTTCTCCAAGAAGTTTCTCAGTCTGAAATTAACTGGGCTATCTGGGAGAAGGAGGCGGCGGCAGTTAATGCCCTCACCATCTGGAGGCATTTTCTAGAAGGGGCAGACTTTCCGTTTGAAGTGTGTACCGATCACAAGAATTCGGAGGCTCTCAAGGGGGCTAGAAAGCTCAACGCCAAACAGATTCGGTGGGCTCAATTCTTCGCCAAGTTCCGTTTCACCCTTAAGCACGTCCCTGGGAAAGAAAATGCCCTAGCAGACGCCCTGTCCCGACTTCCCCAATACCGCAACGATTTTGACTGTCCCGTGGACTCCCTGTTCACCCCCGAGCAACGGGGGGAAGTCCCAGGTTTAGCCGTCACCACCCGGTCCCAAGCCCGCCAACCGAATAGTCCCATGCTCAAGGGAGTCCCGGAAGCCTTTCAACAAAGGCTCCGAGACACGTCTCTGTGGGAAGCGGAGTAACAGCTTCTTCCCACCGGCATGGAACAGCGGGATTCCTACTGGGTGCAGGGTGGGAAGCTTTACGTCCCTACGCCTCTCCGCAAGGAGGTCTTGGGGCTTGTCCACGGGGCCAAACTTGCGGGTCATTTTGGTTTTGTAAAAACCCTACACCTGGTAAGGCGGCAATTTTGGTGGCCAGGCATGAGAGCTGATGTGGAACTATATGTGCGCAGCTGCCCCATCTGCGCCACTGCAAAGAAGAGGATGGGAAAACCCCCGGGACTTCTGAAACCCTTAGAAACACCCACCCGACCGTGGGAAGTGATCGCCATGGACTTTATCACCGATCTACCTCCTAGCCGGGGTAAGACGGTCCTATGGGTGATCACGGACCTTTTCTCCAAGCAGGTCCACTTCGTCCCCTGTGCCGGACTCCCCTCGGCCCAGGGACTGGCTAAACTGTTTGTTACTCATGTTCTGAGGCTTCACTCGATTCCCAGAAAGGTCCTCTCCGACAGGGGGGTCCAGTTCGTTGCCAAATTCTGGCGGGCCTTCCTGAAACTGATGGGGGTGGAGGAGCAGGGACTCTCCTCGGCTTACCACCCCCAAACCGATGGTCAAACCGAGCGAGTAAATGCTGTGGTCGAGTGTTACCTCCGATGTTACATCAATTACCACCAGGACGATTGGGTGGACTTACTGCCTTTTGCTGAGTATGCCTACAACAACACCCCCCTCTCCTCCACTGGATTTAGCCCTTTCCAGGTGGTGTACGGGACGGAATTCGGCCCTTTCGGCTCCACCCCCGTCACCTCTGAGCTCGAGACAGTCCCGGAGGTCCAGGAGTGGGTGCAGGTGGTTCGGTCTACTTGGCCCTGGTTGCAAAAGAACCTAGAACGGGCCAAGCGCAAATACAAAGAACAGGCCGACAAACATCGGTCCCCGGGCTGGGAGCTCAAGGTGGGGGAGCAAGTTTATCTCTCCACCAAGAACCTGCGCTCACTCCGGCCCTGCAAAAAGCTAAACGATCGGTATGTGGGTCCTTTCCCCATTTCCCGGGTAATCAATGAAGTCACAGTGGAATTGGAGCTGCCAAAGACCCTTAGGGGCGTTCACCCCGTCTTTCATATCAGTTTCTCAAGCCTTACGTACCCGCTCCCCAATTCCACTCCCCACCCCAACCAGAGGTTCCGACAGTAGTGGGCGGGGACACGCACCTGGAAGTGTCCAAGGTTTTGGATTCCAAGTGGAAAAAAGGGAAACTGTTTTACTTTGTCCGATGGAAACATCTGGGGCCTGCACACGATGAATGGGTTGCAGCCCCCCACATGGCGGCCCCCCGCCCCGTTCACGACTTCCACTGCGCCTACCCTGATAAACCTCGGCCTCCCGACCTTGCGGGAGGGGGGCCTTAAGGGGGGCAGAATGTGAGGGCCATGTGTCTCTGACTCCCCTTCCCCTTTCTTGCTTCCTCTATCTCTGTTCCTTAGAACTCGTAAAAGCAGTTCACACCTCCCTTGCCTTCCCGGACCCCGGCGCCTCATCTGTCTTTCCCAGGTGCCGTTCTTGCCCTCCACTGCTGCGCTTCCTGCATGCACTCCCTCGGGCCGAATATGGCCTTGGGGATCTGATAGTCCTAACAGTCTCCCTGAGAACTGTTTGATGTTTTGTATTGCACCAATCTATCTTGTAAGTTCCCACGACAAAAGAGCCTTGTAGTAGATATATACTGTAACCCCGATAAGCTAGCTCACTTGCAACTTCAAACCCGTGTCTGTCTTGTGCTATCTGAAGTCTTCAATAAATCCTTTGTTTCTGCATCCAAGTCTGAGCAAGTGATTTTGCGAAGCTAGCACAGCTAGGTTGAGACTCTCACATTGGGCCACTGCAGAGGTTTGTGTAATGTATAATGAAAGTCTGTGTAATGCTGACAGGCTGATGGAATACTCTCAAGGTCAGCTCTATCAAGAGCTACCTAATAAAGTCGCTCTAGTCACTTCTTAGGAAGCTATCCTTTCAAAGAGTGTAGGCACTTAAAGGCCCGATCCGCAACAACCTTCACCAGACCCTGACCCTAATCCTAACCCTAACCCTAACCCCAAACCCTAATCCTAACCCTAACCCTAACCCTAACCCTAACCCTAACCCTAACCCTAACCCTTACCCTTACCCTAACCCTAACCCTAACCCTAACCCTAACCCTAACCCTAACCTTAACCCTAACCCGAACCCTAACCCTAACACTAACCCTAACCCTAACCCTTTCCCTGTCCCGGTCCCTGTCCATGTATTAGTCCCTCTCCCTCTCCCTCTCCCTCTCCCTCTCCCTCTCCCTCTCCCTCTCCCTCTCCCTCTCCCTCTCCCTCTCCCTCTCCCTCTCCCTCTCCCTACGCCTTTCCCTATCCCTATCCCTATCCCTATCCCTATCCCTATCCCTATCCCTATCCCTATCCCTATCCCTATCCCTATCCCTATCCCTATTCCTTTCCCTAACCCTAACCCTAATCCTAACCCTAACCTGACCCTAACCCTAACCCTAACCCTAACCCTAACTCTAATCCTAACTCTAACCTAATCTTAACCAAAACCCTAACCCTAATCCTTACCCTAACCCTAACCCCAACCCTAACCCAAACCCGAACCCGAACCCGAAACCG
The DNA here is from genome assembly GCF_029931775.1 of Euleptes europaea. Taxonomy (NCBI): domain Eukaryota; kingdom Metazoa; phylum Chordata; class Lepidosauria; order Squamata; family Sphaerodactylidae; genus Euleptes; species Euleptes europaea. Next base: position 16,827 of record NW_026612092.1, read on the forward strand.
AACCCGAACCCGAACCCGAACCCGAAACCGAAACCGAACCCGAACCCGAACCCGAACCTGAACCCTATCCCTATCCCTATCCTTATCCTTATCCCTATCCCTATCCCTATCCCTATCCCTATCCCTATCCCTATCCCTATCCCTATCCCTATCGCTTTCCCTATCGCTTTCCGTATCCCTATCCCTATCCCTAACCCTAACCCTAACCCTTACTCTAACCCTAATTCTAACCTAACCGTAACCCTAACCCTAACTCTAACCCTAACCCTAACCCTAACCCTAACCCTAACCCTAATCCTAACCCTAACCATAACCCTAACCCTAACCCTAACTCTAACCCTAATCCTAATCCTAACCCTAACCTTATCCCTATCCCTATCCCTATCCCCATCCCTATCCCTATCCCTTACCCTGACCCTGACACTGACCCTAACCCTAACCCTAACACCAAACCCTAACACTAACCCTAAATCTAACCCTAACTCTAAAACTAATCCTAACCCTAACCCTAACCATAACCGTAATCCTAACCCTAACCCTAACCCAAACCCTAACCCTAACCCTAACCCTAACCCTAACCCTAACCCTAATCCTAACCCTAACCCTAACCCTAACCCTAACCCTAACCCTAACCCTAACCCTAACCCTAACCCTAACCCTATCTCTATCCCTATCCCTATCCCTATCCCTATCCCTTTCCCTATCCCAAACCCTGACCCTAACCCAGACCCTGACCCTTACCCTGAACCTGACCCTAACACCAAACCCTAACCCTAACATTAACCCTAACTCTAACCCTATCCCTAACCCTAACCCTCACCCTAACCGTCACCCTCACCCTCAACCTCACCCTCACCCTCACCCTCACCCTCACCCTCACCCTCACCCTCACCCTCACCCTCACCCTAACCCTAACCCTAACCCTAACCCTAACCCTAACCTTATCACTATCCCTATCCCCATCCCTATCCCTATCCCTATCCCTATCCCTTACCCTGACCCTGACACTGACACTGTGTCAGCCCTTGGCCCACAGAACCAGAAATCACCAGAAAGTCGTATAGAGTCCAAACAGATGGCTTTTACTGATCAAATAGGCATACAGTGCAAACGAATAAAATGACAGCTATGAAAGGCTCACTAGCTGGGAGATATTATAAGGCAGGAAAGGCGGGAGATTACACGCAGGAATACAGTTTCCCAGGAGCTGAGTTCCCAGGCTTAGGCATGCGACCTTGGGGGGCAGACAATACAGCACAGAGACAGAGGCAATAACGAAACCGAGATAGCAGCCTGACATTCTGCTCCCCTCAAGGCCCCCTCCCAGTTCGCAAGGGGGCTGGCCTGTTCGGGTAAGCAATGTGAAAGGCGTCGACGAGGTCGGGGGCGGAGACATCCCGTGCGCGCACCCATTCGTCATAGGCAGGGGGGAAATGTTTCCAACGAACTAGATATTGGAGAGTGCCATGGTGAATACGGGAGTCAAGGATCCTGGAGACTTCGAAGTGTTCTTCCCCCCCCACCATGATGGGTTGCGCAGGCGGTGGGTCCGGATGCCGTGGAGAAGCAACATGGGGTTTGAGGAGGCTTATGTGGAAAACAGGATGCACACGCCTCAAGGATTTGGGGAGAGCCAGTTCCACTGTGACAGGGTTTATGACCCGAGTAATGGGGAAAGGGCCAATGAATTTGGAGCTGAGTTTATGGCACGGTTGGGTGGAACGGAGGTTTTTGGTGGAAAGGTAAACCAAAGCACCCACTTGCAGATCACCCCCGGGGGAGCGATGTTTGTCAGCTTGCGCTTTGTATTTACGTTTGGCCCGGTCGAGGTTGCTAACGAGCCAGGGCCAAGTGGTACGGAGGGCGTGTGCCCAGGAGGCAATGTCGGGGTTCCCCTCCCCCTCTACATCATCTGTAGGAACGATGGGACTGAAATCTTGTCCATACACAGCAAAAAACGGGCTAAAACCTGTGGATTGATGCATGGCATTATTGTAGGCATATTCTGCTAAAGGTAACAGTTCCACCCAGTTATCCTGGTGGTAGTTAACATAACAACGCAAATAACATTCGAGTACAGCATTGACACGTTCAGTTTGAGGATGGTATGCACTAGACAATCCCTGTTCCACCCCCACCAACTTGAGGAAAGCTTTCCAAAACTGAGCGGTCGGAGGGGTAGGAGGGGCGGGAACTCCGGTCTGTTGCGGTGGCGGCTGGGCAGCCGGTTGGGCTGGCGGAGCTTGCGAGTTAGGGAAGGTGTGTTGATGCTGGGATCGGGTTTGTACAGCCAGCATAGGTAGGGCTCCACGTTGCATAGGGGTGAACAGAGAGTTGGTGGGTCTTTCGAGTTTTACCGGATATTGTGGTAAACGGGAGAGGGCATCCGCGAGAACGTTCTGCTTCCCAGGGACGTGCTTCAGGGTGAAACGGAACTGAGCAAAGAACTCCGCCCACCGTTGTTGTTTCGCCGATAGCTTATGGGACCCCGTGAGGGCAGCTAGATTTTTCTGATCGGTCCAAACTTCAAAGGGTACTTTAGACCCTTCCAAGAATTGCCGCCATAAAGTCAGTGCATGATGAACTGCAGAGGCCTCTTTCTCCCAGATGGGCCAGTTTAATTGAGCGTGCGCAAATTTTTTTGAAAAGTAAGCGCAAGGGTGAAGAAGACCGTCCGGTCCTTGCTGGAGGAGAGCCCCTCCCATGGCTACATCGGAAGCATCGACTTGCACAATGAACATTTGATTTGGGTCTGGGTGCCGTAGCACCGGCTCCGAAGTGAAGAGGCGTTTGAGGGCCAGAAAGGCGGCTTGGCATTGCTCAGTCCATAGGATTTTTGCGGAGGGCAAGGCAGCCGAGCTTACTTTTCCTTTAGTTTTCAGCAGGTCCGTAATGGGTAGAGCCACTTGGGCGAAGTTAGGGATGAATCCCCGATAGAAGTTTGCAAATCCCAGAAATTGCTGTACTTGCTTACGGTTGGTGGGGGGAGTCCAATCGAGGACGGCTTGGACTTTGGCGGGGTCCATGCGAAGACCTTGGTGGGAGATGATGTATCCCAAAAACGTGAGTTTGCTTTGGTGAAATTCACACTTAGCTAGTTTAGCGAACAGTTGATGGTTACGCAGGCGTTGTAGAACTTCTCTGACCAGAGTCACATGCTCGTCCATAGTTTTCGAATAAATGAGAATGTCATCTAAGTAGACCACCACCCCACGATATAGAAGGTCATGTAGGATTTCATTGATGAGTTGCATGAAGACCCCCGGGGCCCCTTTTAATCCGAACGGCATTACAAGGAATTCATACATTCCGAAACAGCTAGAGAAGGCAGTGAGGTGTTCATCTCCTTCGCGGATACGGACTCGGTAGTAGGCTTCCACCAAGTCTAATTTAGAGAACACATGGCCTTCCTGTAATTGTCCCAAAATATCCGATATTAATGGGATAGGATAGGCGTTGGTCTGGGTAACCGCATTGAGCTTTCTGAAGTCAATGCACAGGCGAAGGTCGCCCTCTTTTTTCCGGACGAAAAACGCGGGGGCCGAGTTTGGGGCATTCGAAGGGCGAATGAACCCTCTGGCGAGGTTTTTGTCCAAAAAGTCCCGGAGGACAGTGCGCTCGGAAGCGCTCATAGGGTAAATCTTACTTTTGGTTAATGTGCAGTCCTTTACTACTTCAATCGCACAGTCTGAGGCCCGGTGGGGGGGTAAGGCATCACATTCCTTAAGGTCGAAGACATCTTCAAAGTCCCGGTATACAGCGGGTAGAGCCGGTGGTACTGGGGCAGTAGAGGTTAACGCTGGAACGGGCGGAAATGGCAGAGCAAAGTTTTGCCGTTGCTGGTCGCAGGTGGGACTAGCGAAAGAAATAGTGTTTGTTTCCCAATCAATACTGGGACTATGTCCTTTAATCCAGTTAATTCCCAAGACCACATCAAATCGGATAGGGGCTATAGTGAAGTCTATTTGTTCCCAGTGGGAACCAATTCCCATTGCCACCCCTATGGTGCGATGATCAACTGGACCCCCCTGGAATTGGCTCCCGTCCATTTGAGCAAATTGGACGGGGGCGGGTAAAGCCTCTGAGTCGGCTCTGAGGGCAGCAAACGTGGCTTCGCTTATGAGAGTGCGACAGCAACCGGAGTCAATTAGTGCTTTGACGGGGATTTGTGGACCTCCGTTAAGTTGTTGTAAAACTGCATCTACGTAGACGGTGGAGTCCACTTCTTTGATTTTGGTAGGAGCATTCGGTTTGATAGGAAGATCCTGAGAGGTCTGTGGAGATGCTCCATTCACCACAGACCGGAGCCGTTTTTTGACAAGTCGAGGGGAGATTCCAGGTTTAAGGCTGGAGAAATCCAAGGGTTTTCCTCATCCGAAGAGGGAAAGCTGTCCCCCAATGGGGCACTTGTAATCCGAGACCCGGCGGGGTCGTTGGAAGCAGGCAGGGAGGCTGGGTCTCCGGCATGGAGTGCAGAGGGTGTGGTCCTTCCCGGAGCTGCGCTGCGGGTGGCCGCGGTGCCTCTGCGTGGTGGACGACCTCGGGCGCGGGTTGTCGTGCTGGGACGAAATAATTCCTGGCGGCGTGGGCAAACGGCTGCAAAGTGGCCCATTTCTCCGCATGTAAGACAGGCACCCCTCTGAAATCGGGCTTCACGTTCCTGGAGCGGACGTGGGGGATTTCGTGGGACGAGCAGTGGTGCCTTGGGTTGAGGCTTTTGGGTGCCCTTCTCCTTGTGCTTTTGACGGACGAGAGAAATAAAGCGGCGGCGGCTTTCCACTTCCTCGGCTAATAGGATCCAGCCTTCGAGGGTATCGGGATCGCCCCGCATGTAAGACCAGTTCAGAATGTCAGGATGCAAGGCTTCCCTGAAATGATGGATTAGGGTGGTCTCGGGCCAACCTACAATTTTACTTGCCAGTCGCTGAAATTCATCGGCAAATTCCCGAACTGTAGCAGAGCCTTGTTTTAATTGTAAGAGTTCCGTTTTGGCTCTTTCTCCCAGGAAGGGGTCCTCAAACCTCCTTCTCAGGGCAGTCATGAAGTTGTTGAGGGAACGAATCGCACGAGAGCGGGTGTCAAACTGGAGGACCATCCAGTCAGCCGCTTTGCCTGTCAGGAGGGAAGCTACGTACCGCACCCGGCTATCTTCCGTGGGGAAAAGTTGACCTTGTTCTCGCATATAACTGTCCACTTGATGCAAGAAACAAGGCAAAGTCTCAAGAGATCCGTCATACGTAGTCCTCAATTTGAGTTGCTTCCAAGGGCCGGGCGCGGGCTGACCCGGTTGCACGGGTGGTCCGGGCGGAGGAGCAACAGGAGCTCCAGGAGGCAAGGGTGGAGCAGGCACATTAGCAGGTGGTTGCACGGGTGGTCCGGGCGGAGGAGCAACAGGAGCTCCAGGAGGTAAGGGTGGAGCAGGCACATTAGCGGGTGGTTGTACGGGTACCCCCTGACCCGGTATCGGAACGGGCTGTCTCTGAGCTATCAGGGTTTGTTGTAATTGCCTGTTCTCGTGAAGCATAAGTTCCATTACTTCTTGGAGTTGATCAACACGGTCGGAGAGCTCCCGATTCTGGGCTCGTAAAAGATGAATCTCTTCACTTGGGCCCCCAGTAAGATGAGGCTTACTGGTTCGGAAGCTCGTGGCCCATTGAGAGCTATCCCCATATAA
>NW_026612092.1:30000-37500 GCF_029931775.1 Euleptes europaea
CTAAAACCTTGGATATTTCCAAATGGGTGTCCCCTCCTACTACGGTAGGAATCTCGTGTGCGGGAGGGGGGTGGAACTGGGGGGCTGCCACATAGGGTTTGAGGAGGCTTATATGAAAGACTGGATGGACTCCTTTCAGAGTTTTTGGGAGGTCCAGTTCCACAGTAACCTCGTTGATTACTCTGGTAATGGGGAAAGGTCCCACATAACGGTCGCTCAGTTTTTTGCAGGGGCGAAGAGAGCGGAGGTTTTTGGTGGACAGATAGACTTGCTCCCCCACCTTGAGTTCCCATCCCGGAGACCGGTGTTTGTCTGCTTGTTCCTTGTACTTGCTTTTTGCCCTTTCCAGATTTTGAGCAACCATGGCCAGGTGGATTTAACCACCTGAATCCACTCCTGAAGGTCAGGGGTAGACTGGAGCTCTGGCGAGACGGGGGCAGAACCGAAAGGGCCGAAATCCGTCCCGTATATAACTTGGAAGGGACTAAAGCCGGTAGAGGAATGAGGCGCATTGTTATACGCATATTCGGCAAATGGCAGCAGGTCGACCCAGTCGTCCTGGTGGAAATTTACATAGCAACGCAAATAACATTCTACCACCGCATTTACTCGTTCTGTTTGACCATCCGTTTGGGGGTGATAGGCGGAAGAAAGGCCCTGCTCTTCCACTCCCATTAACTTTAGGAAGGCCCGCCAGAATTTGGCAACAAACTGGACCCCCCTGTCGGAGAGGACCTTCCTCGGGATCGAGTGTAGCCTGAGGACGTGTGTGATGAACAGTTTAGCTAAGCCCTGGGCTGAAGGAAGGCCTGCACATGGAACGAAGTGAACCTGTTTGGAAAAGAGGTCTGTGATAACCCAAAGAACCGTTTTTCCCCGACTCGGAGGTAGGTCGGTGATAAAATCCATGGCGATGACTTCCCAGGGACGGGAGGGGCTCTCAAGCGGTTTGAGAAGCCCTGGGGGTTTTCCCATCCGTTTCTTGGCTGTGGCGCAGGTGGGGCAGCTGCGCACATACAACTCTACATCAGATCTCATACCGGGCCACCAGAATTGTCTTCGAACCAGGTGAAGCGTTTTTATGAAACCAAAATGACCCGCTAGCCTGGCACCATGTACAAGTCCCAATACTTCCTTGCGAAGAGAGGAGGGGACGTACAGTTTCCCCCCTTGCACCCACCAAGTGTTGGTACGTTCCAGACCAGTGGGGAGGAGATGATGCTCCTCCTCCTGCAAGGAGGCGTCCCGGAGTCGCTGTTGGAAGGCTTCCGGGATGCCTTTGAGTGTAGGGGGGGTCTCCGGTGGTCGGGCTTGGGACCGGGTGGTGACGGCTAAGCTAGGAACTTCCCCTCGCTGCTCGGGAGTGAACAGGGAGTCGACTGGGCGATCGAAATCGTTGCGATACTGGGGAAGTCGTGACAAAGCGTCGGCTAGGGCATTTTCTTTGCCAGGGACATGTCTGAGAGTGAACCGGAACTTAGCGAAAAATTGGGCCCACCGAACCTGTTTGGCATTGAGTTTTCTAGCCCCCTTGAGGGCCTCAAGATTCTTGTGATCGGTACACACTTCGAATGGCAGTTCGGCCCCTTCCAAGAAGTGTCGCCATATGGTAAGGGCATGTTTGACCGCTGCTGCCTCCTTCTCCCAAATGGCCCAGTTGATTTCAGACTGGGAAAACTTCTTGGAGAAGTAGGCGCATGGTCTCAACCGTCCCCCCTCATCCCTCTGCAATAGGGCCCCGCCCATGGCTACATCCGAGGCATCCACTTGCACCACAAAAGGCTTGGTGCAATCTGGGTGAGCCAAAACGGGTTCGGATGAAAAAAGTAGCTTCAAACGTTCAAAAGCTAGCTGGCACTGGGGGGACCATTGCAAACGGGCTGAGGGAAGCGCGGCGCTAGCCCCCTTGTCCTTGGTACGCAACAGGGCAGTGAGGGGAAGCGCAACTTGGGCAAAGTTAGGAATGAAGTTCCGGTAAAAATTGGCAAACCCCAAAAACTGCTGAAGTTGGCGGCGGGTAGTGGGGGGTTCCCAGTCCCGCACTGCCTGGACCTTGGCGGGGTCCATTTCCAACCCTTGGTGGGAGATCACATACCCCAGAAATGTAATGGAGGGTTGGTGGAATTCACATTTGGACACCTTAGCATACAGTTTGTGCTCCCGCAGCCGCTGGAGCACCTCTCGCACTAGGCGCACATGGTCTTCCATGGTTTCAGAGTAAATAAGGATGTCATCGAGAAATACCACCACCCCCCGAAACAGTAAATCATGCAAAACCTCATTAATTAATTGCATAAAGACACTCGGAGCCCCCGAAAGTCCGAACGGCATGACTAGGTACTCAAACATCCCAAAACAACTGGAAAAGGCCGTTTTGGGTTCATCTCCTTCTTTGATGCGAATGCGGTGGTAGGCTTCTACCAAGTCCAGTTTGGTGAAGATTCGGCCCTCCTTTAATTGTGCTAGAAGGTCAGGAATAAGAGGGAGGGGGTAAGCATTAGACTGGGTGACTGCGTTCAGTCTGCGAAAGTCAATACACAGTCTTAAATCTCCCGTCTTTTTCTTTACAAAGAAAGCTGGGGCTGAATAAGGAGCCTTGGAGGGGCGTATGAAACCCCTCGCCAGATTGACATCCAGATAGTCTCGCAACACTGTCTTTTCACTAGGGCTCATGGGGTAAACCTTTCCCTTAGACAGTTTGCCTTCCCCTACAATCTCGATGGCACAGTCCGTTTCTCTGTGGGGAGGCAGTTCGTCGCACTCTCTAACATCAAAAACATCAGTAAATTGCGAGTACTCAGAGGGTAATTGAGGAGAGACTGGGGCGGGGGACCCTACCAGTGCGGCGGCTGGAGTCCTGAGTACCCGTTCCTTGTCATGCAACCCACAGGGGTTTTCGGGGAAGGAAAGCACCCGTTTAACCCAATCAATGGAGGGATTGTGCCCCTTAACCAGTTCATCCCTAACACCACAGGGGTTACAATAGGGGCGATAGTGAAATACAACCGTTCCCAATGTTCCCCCACGGACATAATCACGGCTGCAGTTCTGTGGGTCACCGGGCCCCGTTTAAAGTCACTCCCGTCCATTTGGAAAAAACGGAGGGGTCCCGGAAGCCGCTTGCGCCGGACACCCAACTTCTTGGCAGTTTCCTCATTTATCATGGTGCGGGCACACCCCGAGTCGACCAACGCGGGGACCTCTAACGGGGGACCCCCTTTGGGTAGGGACAGATGGACACGCACAAATACATTGTCCTCTTGGGCGCTTACCATCGGTGGAGCTCCTTGCACAACGATAGGGACGGTCTGCTGCGGAGCCCCCTCTACAGCAGACCGACGGCGTTTTTTGCCGGCTGTTCCCACTCTTCCTCCTCGCTGGAAGAGGGGGACGGGGTAGTGGCCTCCGGGGAGCCGTCCGAATCAAAGACGGTATTTGTAATCCGGGACCCCGATGGGACCGTAGAGTCGGATGCCCCATCCTGGGGACGTGCATGGAGAGCGGAGGGTGCGCCGGAGCGCCGGCTCAGTGGTCCACTTCTGCGGCGAGGCTGGCTGTCGGCGGCCGGTTTCGTCGGCTCGGCCTGGGTTTGGCGGGGAGGGGTCGGACGGCCTGAGCGAGAGGGGCATTGCGATGCAAAGTGACCCTTTCCCCCGCAGATCAGGCAGACGCCGGCCTCGAACCGCTTGCGGCGTTCCGCGGCCGAGAGGACCCCGCCACCCCCCTTGCCGGAGTTCCCGGCCACGGTCACCCCGGGGCCTGGGGTCTCGCCCAATCCGTTGCTTGGACAAGTTCAGGAGTTGTTTGCGATTCTCGATGTCAGCAGCATGGCGAACCCAACCTTCCACATCCGGGGGGTTCCCTTGCATGAAGGCCCAATGTTGGAGGTCTGGGTTGAGACCCTCCCTGAAACATTGTACCAAGGTAGCCTCACTCCAGTCCAGAATTCGGCTAGCCAGTGACTGGAACTCACTTGCATACTGCGCCACCGACTTAGTCCCTTGGCGCAGTTGCATCAGGGAGGCTTTAGCCCGCTCACCTAGAGTCGGGTCCTCAAAACGGTTTCGGAGTGCTACCATGAACTCGTCCAGGGTTCGCAGCACCGGCGAGCGGAGTTCATACTGCAACACCATCCAGGCAGCCGCCTCCCCTTGCAGTAAGGAAGCCACGTACTGCACCCGGGACTCCTCAGAAACGAAGGTTCGGCCTTGTTCCCGCATAAAAATGTCTACTTGGACCATAAAAAAGGTCAACTGGTCTCCCGACCCGTCATACGTGACTTTCAGGTCCCGACGGGCCGGGGGGGCAGGGGTTGCGGGCGGAACTACTGGCGCCCCGTCTGGGGGAGCACCGGCTGGAGGTTGCAATTTCAGCGCATCTAGGGTCGTGGCCATCTCACCCATTACGCGTTGCATGATCTCCATCTGCTCCTGCATAGCCCGGCGGTCTTCCTGCCACTGTTTTCGTTCTTCCTCCATGAGGGCCTCTTTGCGGGCCGGGTCCCCTTCGAGTCCCGTGCTGGGGAAGGCCAACCGGCGATCCTTCGCCGCAGTCCGCGAGAGCGACCAGCCCTTGGGAGAGTCCAGCCAATAAGTGAGCCCCCGGGGACGTCCGTCCCGATCTTGGTCGGGGGCGCGACCCTTCGGTTTCTTTGGCTTGGCTCCCTCCTCTTTAGGGTCCGGCTTCTCCGGCTCGTCCGGTTCCTTGGGGGCATCGGGGTTAGGGGTGGTGTCCTCGTCGGCTGACATTCTGTCCAAAGCGGTACAGCTGCAGTCCGAGAGGCAAGGACTTGCAACTTAATGTGAGAGATCCCCCTCTCTGAGTTTGCTTCTCCAAATCAGTTGCTCAGACGTTGATACAGAAACAATCGATTTATTGAAGCCTTCAGGAGATGAGACAGGCACAGGTAGAAAGTTGCAAGTGAGGGGCTATACGGGTTTACAGAATATATTGACTCCAGGGCACTGGGGCACTGGGGTTCACACTTATTGTTATGGGAAGTTACAAGCTTGGCATAATACAAAACATCAGACAGATCCCAGGAAGTCTGGGCGGCTATCACACTTCCAAGGCCGCATCGGCCTGAGGGAGTACTGGCAGGAAGAACAGCGGGGGGGGGGGAAGATACATGGGCCATCAGGCCTGGCGCCTGAGACCAGAAGGTGTGAACTGCTTTTACGAGTTCAATGATAGAGTTCAATGATAACACAGCAGGTGATGGAAAGCAGAGACACAAAGACAGAGACCCTCACACCTATCCCTTACCCTAACCCTGACCCTGACACTGACACTGACCCTAACAACAAACCCTAACACTAACCCTAACTCTAACCCTAACTCTAAAACAAACCGTAATCCTAACCGTAATCCTAACCCTAACCCCTAACCCTAACCCTAACCCTAAACCCTCACCCTCCCACTCCCCCCTCCCCCTCCCCCCTCCCCCTCCCCCTATCCCTATCCTATCCCTATCCCTATCCTATCCCTATCCCTATCCCTATCCCTATCCTATCCTATCCCTATCCCTATCCCTATCCCTATCCCTATCCCTATCCCTATCCCTGACCCTGACCCTGACCCTGACCCTGACCCTAACACCAAACCCTAACCCTAACCCGAACATTAACCCTAACTCTAACCTAACCCTAACCCTAAACCTAACACTCACCTCACCCTCACCCTCACCCTCACCCTCACCCTCACCCTCACCCTCACCCTCAACCTCAACCTCAACCTCACCCTAACCCTAACCCTAACCCTAACCCTTAAAATTACCCTAACCCTTACCCTTACCCTAACCCTAACCCGAACCCTATCCCTATCCCTATCCCTATCCCTATCCCTATCCCTATCCCTATCCCTATCCCTTCCCTATCCCTATCCCTATCCCTATCCCTATCCCTATCCCTATCCCTATCCCTATCCCTATCCCTATCCCTATCCCTATCCCTATCCCTATCCTATCCCTATCCCTATCACTATCCTAACCCTAAAACACCTAAAACACTAACACTAACCCTAACCCTAACCCCAAACCCTAAATCCTAACCCTTACTCTAACCCTAACCCTAACCCTTTCCCTGTCCCTATCCCTATCCCTATCCTATCGCTATCGCTATCGCTATCGCTATCCCTAACCCTAACCCTAACCCTAACCCTAACCCTTACCCTTACTCTAACCCTAACTCTAACCCTAATTCTAACCTAACCCTAACCCTAACCCTAACCCTAACCCTAACCCTAACCCTAACCCTAACCCTAACCCTAACCCTAACCCTAACCCTAACCCTAACCCCTAACCCTATCCCTATCCCTATCCCTATCCCTATCCCTATCCCTATCCCTATCCCTATCCCTATCCTTCCCTATCCCTATCCCTATACCTATCCCTATCCCTATCCCTATCCCTATCCCTATCCCTAACCCTAACCATAACCCTGACCCTGACCCTAACCTTAACCCTTTCCCTGTCCCTGTCCCTGTCCCTGTCCATGTCTTAGTCCCTGTCCCAATCCCTATCCCTATCCCTGTCCCTATCCCTATCCCTATCCCTATCCCTAATCCAATCCCTATCCCTATCCCTATCCCTATCCCTATCCCTATCCCTATCCCTAACCCTAACCCTAACCCTAACCCTAACCCTAACTCTAATCCTAACTCTAACCTAACCTTAACCCAAACCCAAACCCTAACCCTAATCCTAACGCTAACTCTAACCCCAACCCTAACCCTAAGCCTAACCCTAACCCTAACCCGTACCCGAACCCGAACCCGAAGCCGAAGCCGAAGCCGAACCCGAACCCGAACCCGAACCCGAACCCTATCCCTATCCCTATCCCTATCCCTATCCCTATCCCTATCCCTATCCGTATCCCTATCCCTATCACTTTCCCTATCCAAAACCCTGACCCTAACCCAGACCCTGACCCTGACCCTTACCCTGACCCTGACCCTAACACCAAACCCTAACCCTAACATTAACCCTAACTCTAACCCTATCCCTAACCCTAACCCTCACCCTAACCGTCACTTTCACCCTCACCGTCAACCTCACCCTCACCCTCACCCTCACCCTCACCCTCACCCTCACCCTCACCCTAACCCTAACCCTAACCCTAACCCTAACCCTAACCCTTACCTTATCCCTATCCCTATCCCCATCCCTATCCCTTACCCTAACCCTGACACTGACACTGACACTGACCCTAACACCAAACCCTAACACTAACCCTAACTCTAACCCTAACTCTAAAAACTAACCGTAATCCTAACCGTAATCCTAACCCCAACCCTAACCCTAACCCTAACCTTAACCCTCCCCCTCCCACTCCCCTCCCCCTATCCCTATCTTATCCCTATCCCTATCCTATCCCTATCCCTATCCTATCCCTATCCCTATCCCTATCCCTATCCCTATCCCTATCCCTATCCCTATCCCTATCCCTATCCCTATCCCTATCCCTGACCCTGACCCTGACCCTGACCCTGACCCTAACACCA
>NW_026612092.1:52500-54001 GCF_029931775.1 Euleptes europaea
ACCATAACCCTAACCCTAACCCTAACCCTAACCCTAACCCTAACCCTAACCCTAACCCTAACACTAACCCTCCCCCTTCCCCTCCCCCTAACCCTATCCCTAACCCTATCCCTATCCCTATCCCAATCCCTATCCCTATCCCTAACCCTAACCCTAACCCTAACCCTATCCCTAACCCTAACCCTAACCCTAACCCTATCCCCAACATCAACCCTAACCCTAACCCTAACCCTAACCCTAACCCTAACCATTACCCTAACCCTAACCCTAACCCTAACCCTAACCCTAACCCTAACCCTAACCCTAACCCTAACCCTAACCCTAACCCTAACCCTAACCCTAACCCTAACCCTAACCCTAACCCTAACCCTAACCCTAACCCTAACCCTAATCCTAACCCTAACCCTAATCCTAACAAAACTCTAATCCTAACTCTAACCTAACCTAACCTTAACAGACCCTAACACTAATCCTAACCCCAATCCTAACCCTAGTCCCTATCCTTATCTTTATCCCTATCCCTATCCCTATCCCTATCCTATCCCTATCCCTATCCCTATCCTATCCCTATCCTATCCCTATCCCTATCCTATCCTATCCCTATCCCTATCCCTATCCCTATCCCTATCCCTATCCCTATCCCTATCCCTCTCCCTAACCCTGACCCTGACCCTGACCCTGACCCTAAATCTAAAACTAACCCTAACCCTAACCCTAACCCTCCCCCAAACCCTCCCCCTCCCCCTCCCCCTCACGCCCACCCTCACCTCACCCTAAACCTAACCCTATCCCTATCCCTATCCCTTACATTAACCCTAACCGTAACCCTAACCTTAACACTTACCCTAACCCTAACCCTAACCCTAACCGTAACTCTAATCCTGACTCTAACCTAACCTTAACCCAAACCCTAACCCTACCCTAATCCTAACCCTAACCCTAACCCAACCCGAACCCGAACCCGAACCCGCACCCGCACCCGCACCCGAACTCGAACCCGAACCCGAACACTAACTCTAACCCTAAATCTAATCTAAACCCTAACCCTAACCCTTACGCTTACGCTTACGCTTACCCTATCCCTATCCCTATCCCTATCCCTATCCCTATCCCTATCCCTATCCCTATCCCTATCCCTATCCCTATCCCTATCCCTATCCCTATCCCTATCCCTACTCCCTATCCCTATCCCTATCCCTATCCCTATCCCTATCCCTATCCCTCTCCCTCTCCCTAACCCTGACCCTGACCCTGACCCTAACCCTAACACCAAACCCTAAACCTAACCCTAACATTAACCCTAAATCTAAAACTAACCCTAACCCTAACCCTCACCCTCACCCTCACCCTCCCCCTCCACCTCACTCCCACCCTCACCCTCACCCTAACCCTAACCCTATCCCTGTCCCTATCCCTATCCCTATCCCTATCCCTATCCCTAACATTAACCCTAACCGTAGCCCTAACCTTAACACTTACCCTAACCCTAACCCTAAACCTA
>NW_026612093.1:0-53777 GCF_029931775.1 Euleptes europaea
GCAAACAACATCTCCTGGGGATCCCAAGACTCCACCAGGTCCTGCCGGTGCGCTCCGGGATTTTCTTTCCAAGGACTGACTGCGAGGTACCACTGAATTATCGGATATTAGATCCACATACTCTTCCTAGCTTGAGCTTAACCACCGTGTGCTGAACTGGACACACATGTTCCCCTCCCCCTGTCCCCAAGGAAGGGAATCTGTTCTGCAGCTGGAGTTGCTGTGCAGCTCCTCTGGCCAGAGACCCCGCCCCGCGGCCTGACCCTGAGCCCCCAAAGCGAGGCTTGCAGGCAAGCTGACCCTTGGAAGCCACGCCCGGCCGGCATTTCACGGCTTGCCCCAACAGAACGGACAGCTGCCCCCTCCGTCCTTACCACCCCTCCCCTGCAGAAGCAGAACCACCCCCAGATCGGAGAGGGGGCCGCGCCAGACCCCTGGCTAAAAATAATTCTCTTTTAAACCCAGATGTTCCCTTTCTTGGATAAAAAGAAAGGTTTTTGAAGCAGTAATTGCTTGCTGGCAGGCCCTCTGCACATTCCAGCTGTCAGCAGATGCAGGTGGGAACGTTTGGTGGAAGCCAGAAGGGTGCTTGGAGCAGGAGGGCCCATCCAGCTAAAAAGGGACACATTCAGACCAACAGTTACTGGGGGGGGGGGGAGAAGAACCAGGAAGTCCTCCCCCCACTCAAAGAGAGCAGCAGCGCCTGGGCTTCTACCTCACGGCTCCCTGCCAGCAGGGACTATGGGAGGGTGCCTGAGGCTCCGCGTGGGCGACCGGCTCATCCATCAGGGCTCAAGGACTGAGCCAGGCTGGCTGCCTGGGAGCTCATGGGTGCTCATGGCAGGCGTCAGCAGGACAGGACAGGAGGGAAGCACAAGGAACCCCAGCAGGAAAGTTTACTGCAAATGGCCAAAGGCCGTTAATGGTCTTATACTAAAAAGCAACACATCAAATGCATCAATGCATTAACAGCAACAACAACAACAACAAAAAACAAGAGTCTCAACGACAACAAATCCCCACCCTCAGGACCACCGGCCTGCCACAGAAGAGCCAGGTTCCAGTCCAGGGGCACCTCAGAGGCCAACGAAGTCTTTGAGGTAGGAGCTTTCAAAGGTCTACGCTGGGACCGGGTGAAGGGAGCTCTGGCTCTCGGAAGCGCAGCGCTGGAAAATCCTGGCCTCTGAAGTACGACTGGACTCAAACCTACAGCTCTATTGTTGGAGACCAAACGGCTGCTGTTCTCCTGCTAGAATGCCTTCACTTTCCAAATGCCGCGGGAGCCCAATCCTGCTTGGGAATGAGGTGCGGAGGGGGGGGGGGAGACTCCTGCCTCCACCCACTCTATTTTCAAGAACCCAAACACTGGGGGGGGGGGGAGCCCTCCCCAGACACAGCCACGCGGCACCGCACTGCTGAGTTCCTGGGAGCCTAATCTGAAGCCTTCAGATTCTCTCAAGCTTTTGCTGACGGAGGATCACAGAATTAAAACTTGGAAGGGGCCGAACGACCAGCCAGTCCAACCCCCCCCCCCCTGCACCAAGCAGCCCTGACCAATAACCCCCCAATCTCTCCTTAAACACATTCAAGGAGGGAGAAACCCCTCCATCCCTGGGCAGCAGATTCCACCACTTTATTTATTTTATTCCACTTTTGCCCCACCCTCCCCAGCCCGCAGGCTGCCCTGAATGTCGAAAGGTGTATTCCCAACATCCTCCCAATTTCTCCCCACTCCCAATTTAAACTTATTATTAGGAGTCCTCTTCTCCACGGCCATCTGACCCAGCGCCCTGCCCTCCTTGAAATGGCAGCAGCTCCTCTGAGTGGGGGCTGCTTCCGTCATGAGGCCTGTTGGCAAAGCTGCCAAGATGAAAAACACCTCGTGGCAGGAAAACCAAGCGGCTGCGGGCAGCCCCCCCCCCCCACGCACCCACGAGCCAAGGGCCCTGCTGACCCAGGGCGGGCTGAGAGACCAACAGCAGGATTCCCAAAGGAGCCCTTCTCTGGAGCAATCAGCATCCCCCCCATTGCTACTTGCAGGGCTAAAGACAGCCCCCCTCCCACGGGCCTGGCTGCCCCCTCCCACCCCAACCCTTGTTCCAGTGGGCCCCCAGAAGAGGAAAGGGCTCCTCCTTGGAAAGTGTGGGGCTTGAACCCCCAGGACTCCACGAGGGCCTTCTTCTAGCGGCAATGCCAGCCAAAGGAGCCTTTCGGACACACGGAGGGGGGGGCTTCCCCCCAACCCCCTGGCTGAGCCCCAGCTGAATCGCAGAGGTCCAGCCCTTCTTCTCCCCTGCTCAAGGAATCACAGGGTGTCCTTTGCCCACAGCGCGTTGTCTGAAATCCTTGTCATGAGTACAGAGTGAAAAGTCTTGCCTTACAGAGCATTTCACTCATTCTAAAATAAAAAATATATCATATCAGGTTTCCTCTTCCCCCACCCTGCAGTGCTCCTTCAATTTTTCCATCCTTGGGGAAAACCAGTCATCCCCCCACCCCCCAGGTCTTCCCATCTCTACTTCCAAGGTTAAATTCTAGCTGCTTTCTGAGGCACCCTCTGACACGCTGCAGCCACAGAAAGTCCGGCCGCTCGGCGTGGCTCCCCTGGGCCGGTTTCTATGGTCACCTGCCCGGCCAAATATTCGTCTGCAGCTTCTTTCCAGCAGACTGAGGGACGGCTGGCCCCTGGCTGGAACAGCACCAAGGAAACCCAAAGTATCCGGCATGAACAAAAGCCCAGGGCTCACGTTAAGTAAATAAGCGGGCTGTGATTTAAAGTAGGGTGTTTTTTTTAAAGAAATTCTACCATTTTGAGAAAGGCTGAGCTACACAAACAAGGGCCCAGCCCCCCACGTGGGGGGTCTGTGGATCTTTTGCGAGAACAGTAGGGCAGGCAGGGGGGCTCCTCTCACCCCCACCCCCGGCTCATGTGACAGCAAAGCCCTCTCCAAAGGGGAATGTATCGGGCACCTTAGCTGGGGGCCGTTCTCTCAGCTCATACCATGTGCAGAATGCTTTGGGCTCAGCATGCTATTTATTGCTGCTGCAGAACAGGCCTTCCCGGATCCCTGGCAGCTCCACCCGCGACGGCAGACTATCAATGCTCTTTCCAAGGCACGGGAACCGGGGGGGGGGGGCCACAGGCGACCCCACTCGCCACACCCACTCTCAGACCTCCATGCCCCATGCGTCTCAAGAAATGGGTGATGCGCTTTGCCACAGGTTGGTTGGCTGTTTCTATCTGCAGCTGAAACGGGCGGGGGGTGGGTTCTCTGCCCACCGCTCTGTGACTGGTGGGTGTGGGTGGCGTTGCTACAGACTCCAGTGTGGTTGCCATGCTCTCCTCTCCTGGGAGCTGGGGCTTTTGGGGGGCATCTCTTTTCCCTGCTGAGACAGCAGACGAGCAGAGAAGGGGGCCTCGGAGTGAGCTGCCTGGGACCCTTGACAGGGGCTGCAGTGCAAACATGTTCAGCTCAACACGCCGTCTCCTACCAGCAAGGGACCCTTCAGCTAAAGGCTGCTCGTCTCTGTCAGTGCCACGGATGTGGGGCTGCCCTCGAAGGCAGCTCGGGTGCTGCTACGGGGTTGGATCCAGCCAGCCCTTCAGCTGGTGAACAAGGAAGGCTCAACGAATGCTGCTGTGCCCCTGGGGGTCACGGGCCGGGACTGAAGAGAGGAGAACTGGATGGGAGCGGGGACTGGCTGGATCTCACCCAGGGGTCCTACGACAATGGCCATTCTAAGCCAGTTTTGCCCCTTCCCCCCGTTTTGCTGCCACCTGTTCCTAGCCTCGATACAAGGAGCTGGTTTTTTTTTACCCTTACAGCCCTAAATGCCTCACAGCATCATCCTAAGCGCCCTGACCTGGATGGCCAGAGTGCTGTTCTGCACCGCGGCGCCTTCGCTCCCACACCACCACTCTTGCCCATTCTCCGCTGCGGCAAAGATGGGCGGTGCCACAGAAACGACAGCCAGACTGTGAGCACACCCACAGATGCACACTCCCGCCAACTTCCAGGAGTCACATTTCACTCTGTCCCCCCTCAACATGTGCACACCTTTGCGGCCTGCTAATCCCATTCAGTCAAAGGGGTTGCTCCTTCTCTGCCGATGCCCCACCCCAGCTTGCCAAGGGCCCACCCTGCTCCGTGGCTCAGAGACAGGTGTGTGTGTGTGTGTGTGTGTGTCACAGTGAGATTAAGCTGAGGGGGCTCTTGCCAGCTAGTCAGGTGGCCTGGGTTCAGGGCCACAGAAGACGGAGGGGAGGGGGCCGCCAGGGCCAGGAGGAGACCCCGCCAAGTCTGTGGGAAGGGAGAGAGCCGGGTGGAGGCAGAGGCAGTGCCCAGCACCCACCAGGCACACCCCACCAGAGGGAAAACCCAAAGCACGGACCACCACTTGGACTCTTCCTCCGGCTACAGTAGACCCTCCGCCAGTGCCAGCGAGGCCTGCCAGGCAAGGCCAGGAAAAGAAACACAGCCCACATCCCAGGTGGCTTCTGTCTCAGGTATTTCCAGGCCAGGCAAACAACCACGCCCCTGAGTTTGAAGCCCTGCTCCCTTGGGCTCTGAGCTCCAAAAGTGCTTTGCTTTCGCCTTGGGCATCCAGCGCCCCCCCCCAGTCACAGCCCACCCCCACACTCCACAGTGCACACAGGTCCACACCTGGCTAGCTCCCCACACAAAGCAGCAGCAGCAGAGCCTCCCAGAGTCCCAGTTTTGGCCCCGGTCAATAAAGGATTTCCTACTGCCGCTTCCATCCCTTCCCCACAGCAGAAGCACCAGGCTGACCCCTGAAAGGGTGGCTTCTGAAGGGCAGCCCTACAACTCGGCCCCACAGCTCACAGCCACTCTCCGGCATGAAAGGAGTCCGCCAGGCACATCCCAACAGTCTGATATCACAATGCACAGTAGAAAACACATAAAAGTCCTTCTGGTATTATGAAGCTTCTTGTAAAATTATTTATTCCATTAGCCAGCTTGCGAAGGGCTTGAGCCCCCCCCCCACAGGCCCTTCCAAAATCTTCAAGTACTTGAAGAGCTGTCATATAGAGGAGGGTGCCGAGTTGTTTTCTGTTGCCCCAGAAGGTCGGACCAGAACCAACGGGTTGAAATTAAATCCAAAGAGTTTCCATCTAGACATTAGGAAGAATTTTCTAACAGTCAGGGCAGTTCTTCAGTGGAACAGGCTTCTTCGAGAGGTGGTGAGCTCTCCTTCCCTGGAGGTTTTTAAGCAGAGACTAGATGGCCATCTGTCAGCAATTCTGATTCTGTGACCTTACGCAGATGGTGAGAGGGAGGGCACCTTGGCACACAGCCCTTCTTCTGGGCATGGAGAAGAGGTCACTGGGTGTGTGTGGGGGAGGTAGATTGTGAAATTCCTGCATTGTGCAGGGGATCCCTTCCAACTCTATGATTCTATGAAAATCCTATGGCCAGTATTTGCACGCAGTTGCCTTTCCCTCTTCTCTTGGCCTGTGAGAGATCCTCTGAACGAAGAGTTCTCTTCGCCTCGCTTCTCAAAGAGGAGCAGCCTGCACACACTGGAGAAAGCCACCAAACGGGTTTGCCTCCCGGCCAGGCTGCGTGCCGGCCCTCCCCAATGGAAAGCAGAGCCAAGGTGCAGGCAACCAGTTCCGACAGGCCAGCTAGCAGTCGTTGGCGGCAGCTTCCCCCGTGGTGGCCATCTTTATGGGAAAAGATCCCCCCAGACATTTTTTCCAGACAGCCAAGAGAGGGAGAGCAGGAGGACAGAGAGCAGGGGGAAAACCCTCTAGGCCCACATTTCTGTCCCCCCGTAAAACTCCACTCTACTAACAAAGTCTGAAGACAGCGACTTTAAAAACAACATGTGGCTACCACTGCAGCTGGTAATGCAGCAGGGGAGAGGGAGAAGAGACCCCACAGCCACCCATGCAACAGTCCCAACCACGGTGACGTTCCCGTGTGTGCCACAGGAGTGCCTTCGGAGAGGACGCAGAGAAGGGACTCGACCAGAGCCTCTTAAAGGCCAGATTAAGCAGAAGCTCCTTCGGTGTCTCATCACCGGGGTCCTGCCCAGGGCTGGCCCGACGCCACCAGCACCCAACTCCGGCTCCAAGTCCGGCCTGCTCGCCCCCACGTGGCCAGGCCCCCCTTCAAAGCAGGGCAAGAGCCGGAGGAGCCTCCCCAGTGCCACCTGCAGAAGGCATCTCGTGCCCAGTGCCCTGACTCCCTCTGCCACCCTGGCAGGCTGCTCTGAGGGCCAGGAGGGGCTGCCGCACAGACCTCTGCCCCTCAGAGACCCACTCAGGGCCCTCCCCTCTGCATCCTGGAAGAGAGAGGGCTGGGTGCCCAGCCCCTGTTTCTAGTATGGGGCATGAGACCTGGAAGGACAGGAAGGAGCTCCACAAGGGTGCCTGCTGCTGCCCTGCATCCCCCATGACCTTCAGCCACAAGAAAGCCAACCTGACCCCCTCCCCCAAGGGCTGTCTGGGGCCCAGCACTGGCAGTCACCCCCCCACACACATACACACACCTGCTGGAATGAGGCAGGCCGCTGTTTGCTGCAGCTAACAAAAGCAGACAGGCTTCCCGCTGCTGCCCCCACAGAATGGCCTGGCAGCTGGACTGAAGGGGGGGAGCTCATGGGCAAGCAACAAATGAAAAGGGGGGGACGGGAACCCCCTTGGGGCCGGTATTAAACTGCAGATGCGCTTCTCTAACCAGACACAGAACTCTGCAGCTTCTCCAGGACCCGTCTACAGAAATGGCACAAGGAAGTCTGAAGGACCACGGAGAGGGGGCAGCGGGGGTGGGGAGGCACTGTCTGGAGCCCAGATCAAGGAGCCTCCTTCCCCATGCCGTCAGTTGAGTCCTGGGACAATGGCTTCCAGGAACAAGGGCTGCTGGCGCCCGGCCATTCCCAACCCAGCCAGTTAAGGCCAGCCCTGCGCCACAAGCACCAATAAAGCCTTTTGACCCAGTCAGAGAGACCCGCCCAAGGGCCACGTTCTGCGCTGGGGGGCCCACCAGCCATGTGCAAAGTCCCCAGGAGCCTGCTTGCACAGCCCCCAACCCCCAGCCCCAGCGGCTTTCTTATGTCTATGACCAGCTTGTGCACTCGAAGGGCTGAAGTCAAAGGCAGAGGCTGGGAATCCACGCCAACAGCAGGAGTCCACAAGGCTTCCCAGGCCGAAGGGGCATGGAAGCGAAGCCGACTCTTCTGGTGACTGGAGTACACCGCCCGGATTTAATCTTCTCTGAGCTCAAACTATGTGAGAAGCTCTTGTAGGTTATCCGGGCTGTGTAACCGTGGTCTTGGCATTTTCTTTCCTGACGTTTCGCCAGCAACTGTGGCAGGTATCTTCAGAGGAGTAACACTGAAGGACAGTGTCTCTCAGTGTCAAGAAAGATACTGCAGACTTGGCCAACCTGAGAAATCAGCAGTGGCTGAACATGGACTGACACAAACAGGGCACAGGGTCTTATTCCAAGACACTGAAAGACTGGACAATTCTACCAACTATTTTGTCAGATTACACAGAGAAGCCATTGAAATTCATTAACATCAGCACAACTTTAACAGAAAAGAGGAGAGTTTAAGAATGAATAAGGCTTGGCTTCCTGTTCTAAAAAACCTCCAGACTAACAAAGACAACATTCAACAATAGCCATGCAGATTAGCTTTGGATTACACACATTAACAGATCACTTCAGGATACAATGGTTCCATATTAACATACCATACCATCATTAGCACATTATCTTGATACTTACAGGACAATGATTAGCACATTACTTTTGCAGGACAATGACTCAGCTCAAACCCAACCCCTTTCTGACTATATCTTCCTACACACTTGACACTGAGAGACACTGTCCTTCAGTGTTACTCCTCTGAAGATGCCTGCCACAGTTGCTGGCGAAACGTCAGGAAAGAAAATTCCAAGACCACGGTTACACAGCCCGGATAACCTACAAGAACCAATGAACTCTGACCGTGAAAGCCTTCGACAATAATATATCTCCTGGGGGAGAACCTGGGGAGCCAGGAAGACACCATCGACAGCCACGGCTTCCTAGGGGCCCGGGAGGGCCGAGAGGGGGACCGCCAAGGACACTGGCAACCTCAGTCAATGTGAGCAGGGCTGAGCGGGGGCCACCCCATCTTGTCCACAGGGCCACTAGGGCTCACTCCCCTCCTGGCACGCACCATCTCCTTCACCTCATATCTGAGAAACTGACGCAGGGGCAGCCCCAGAGCAAAGAAAGGTCTGCTTCACCAGTGCATAAGTAACTTGAACCCCCTGCCACAAGACACAGAGTGCACAGCCAGCTCATACACGATTTTAGAAGGAGATCAGACAAATTCATGGAGTATAAGCCAGTCGACGGTTAAATGGAACCTCCAAGTTCAGAGGCAGTGTACCCCTATGACAGACCAGACCCAGGAGATGGCTTCTGCTCTTCACATCCTGCTTGTGGCCCTTCCCAGAGGTATCGAGATGGCCCACCGGCTTGTTGGAAAAATGCAAGCTAGAAAGCATAATAATCTCATATTTTGAGTAAAATTTTTGTTCACTAAATATAAAAGTACCCGATGATAATTTTCTGTAACATTTAAACCACACTTGATTTTTTTTCCCCAAGTCAGGTATTTGGGGGTGGGGGGAGATCAAGTGTGGTTTAAATGTTACACTGCAGTAAACTGAAATCTTCATGTGGAAATGGTTTTCAACGGAATACAGTTGTAACCATAAACAAACGAAAGACAAGGTAACGTGTACTTCCTTGACATCTGTTTGATTTCAGAAATAAACGGAAGGCCATGAAAAGCCGTTCCTCGGTGGAACGAGGCTTCCTCGGGAGGTGGTGGGCTCTCCTTCCCTGGAGGTTTTAAGCAGAGGCCAGGTGGCCATCTGTCAGCAATGCTGTTTCCGTGACCTTAGGCAGATCATGAGAGAGGAGGGCAGGAAGGGTTGCGTCAGTGCTTGGCTCTCCTGGCCCCTTCTTACATGCTCAGGGAAATGCCCATCGCCACTCTGGGGACAGGAAGGAATTTTCCTCCAGACCAGATTGGCCAGGGATCCTGGAGGGTTTTTTTTTTTGGTCATCTTCTGGAAATAGAGCAGGGGTCACTGGGGGTGTGGGGGGGGGAGGTAGTTGTGAATGTCCTGCCTTGTGCAGGGGGTTGGACTAGATGGCCCTGGTGGTCCCTTCCAACCTTATGTTTCTATGTTCTAAAACTGCTGTCACTCACTTCGGGGGCCCCAAAGAACAGCCTGCCAGCGATGTGCTGCAGAAGCCTCCTGCTCTACTCTCTTCCACAGGGGTCTTTGGGGCACCTCAGCTATACGGCCGTTCTCTGGGGCACCACTTGAGTTCGCTCTGTGCCAGATGGGGGCTTCTCACTGGAAAGGAGACACAGGAACCTCCGCTTTGGTTTTGATTTGACCTGCACAGCCAATGGGGAACCTGGGGGGGTTTATTTGATTGTGTGTGCTTGTAGTTTTGCCCTGGCCTGGATGGCCCAGGCTAACCTGATCTCATCAGATCTCTAAGCTAAGCCAGGTTGGCCCTCATTCATTTTTGGATAGACAACCAGCAAGGAATTCCAGGGTTGCTGAGCAGAGGCAGGCAATGGCCATCCACCTGTCCGTCTCTTGCCTTGAAAACCCCGCCAGAGTGTGCCATAAGTTGGCTGCGTCTTGACAGCACTTCCCACCACCACCACTTTTAGCTTTTATCTCTCCTCCCATTGACAGATCAGTGAAAGACACTGGCACTTCTCTCAAAAAAGGACAGTCGCCTTGAAAGCCTGAATTACAACTCCAAAATCACTGCCCCGAAACCACTCCAATACCTCTGCTTAACATTGCAATGGATACATTCACTGTTTTATTAATTGTGTGACCCAGTAAATCCCTAGAAACAAAACGTGTTGTGCCCCACATCTCCCGGGCTCCACAGAAGCTGCTCTCCCACAAGCAAGGGGATTCTAGCTCACCGCCACCCAATCCAGACCCACACGAGGGCTATACGGGGACTGTGACCAAGCATCTGCTCGGCCCATCAGCGCGCTCGGTCTTTGCTGCCTCGGAGGCAACGTCTCGCCCAGGCAGAAGTTGCAGCCACACAGGAAAACAAACCTCCCATCATCTCCTTTGCTCAGCAGAAGTCTTGGACAGGCTACAAGCTCAACACACGGCTCTTTTGGCAGAGTCCAGCGACAACCAAATCCACACCAAAAACAGCTATGCTCCTTTTTGTATAGCTCCCTCAGGCAGCTATGCAAACTACTCTGGAGCGCAGATGGCCTCCTGCAGCGATCACTTCCTGCGGGATCGGGATCGGACAGTGAGCAGTCTCCCAGAGGCGCCCACGTGGGCTGGGTGGAACTCATCAAATGCACATCAAATGCACATCTGAGCGGGGCAGCAGAAGCCCAGCCTGTCCCTTCTACTTTAATTACCACAGCACTGTTCCAAGGAGGTGAACCCATGCTATTTCCCTTCCAATACCTTTTCCTCAGCACATGAGCCTCCCACCCCACCCCGTTAAAGCCTAAGACTTCAGCTGTTTTAAAAACCTTAAGGCAGGCTTCTAGTCCTCAGTTGTTGCAAAGAGGCTGCAGATGTGCCACCACTGACCCACCCTGGCACGGAGGCTCCTGCTCTGTGGGTCTCTGGCCAGGCAGTCCTAAGATCCACCCACCCCCACAAATGAAGAGGAGTCGAGAGCCTCTGCTCAGCCTCCCGTGGCAGAACAGGGTTGGTTGGCTTCAGCTCCACCATGCCGTGTTCTCCACTGGGTGATGCCGTGGCTCAGCGGAGGAGCCTCTGCTTGGCACACAGAAGGGCCCAGGTTCAATCTCCGGTTAAAAGGACCAGGCAAGAGGTGACATGGAAGACCTTTCTCCACCCGAGACCCTGGAGAGCGGCTGCCAGGTTGAGCGGGCAACAGCAGCCTCGACGGAGCAAGAGTCTGACTCAGTAGAAGGCCGTTTACTTTGTGTGCACATAATCCTCCCTCTCTCTGAACCACTAGGCTTTCACCCTTTGGAGGGCTAAGGAGTCTAAAGAAAGGAATGGAAAGTTCCTCAGGAAGGTCTGGAGAGCGGAGAAGGTGCACTTCTGCCTCAGGCCTGCTTTAAAGAGGGAGGAAGAGCATAACGCCCCCATGTTCTCCCAGGCCCCCTTCACTAGCTCAAAACTTTCCTCCGAAGGTCCCCCACCAGAGCAGCTCACAGAACAGGCAGGGTTTCCTTGCCCTTTGCATGGGCCTTTCTTCAAGCAACTGGCATCCCTGCAGGACCGTTGGCCAGCCGCACTTTGCGGCCACTGGATCAGTCCGGCACTTCTGACACAGAAAGTATTCCGAGGGCCAAAGAGATGCAGGTGGAGCCCTTGGAGGCAGCATTCCGACAGAAGCAGCATCGACTCTTCAAGGGCACCCGGGAGCGGGAAAGACCAAACAGCCGCCTAGCCCAAAGAAAGGACATTCCGACACTGGCCCCCAAATCTATACCAGCTGGTTTTAAAGTAGCTCCCTCCAGCTTTCTGTTTTAGGCCAGGCTAACAAAGCCCACACACAGCTTCAAAACCAGGAGAGGATCAAGGGTGCATTTAGCATCAGGTGCACAAATGCGGGTCTCCAGAAAGGGCGGACAGCTGAACGCTGCTGCTCACCCTGGGGGCAAGAGAGGCTGCGAGGCCCGGCCAGCGGTCCTGAACTCCAAGCCACCCCTTGACGCTGGAGAGCTGCTGCCTAACACAGCCCAGGGATGACTCTTCAGCCGAGTGGGAGGGGCTGGCCTCCCTCTCACGCTCCTCCGCTCCGTCAGCTTTTCCACATTAGAGTCACCTCCAGGAAGATGGGTCTGCATGAGCCGGCCCGACCTGGCCCGACAGGGAAGCTGGCTGCTTGGATCCCAAGACGCACACAGCCAGCAGAAAGTTTGGCAGAGCTGCAGCCGAACCTCCTGTGCCTTGGGCAAGGCGACCCCAGGACGACAAGCAGCTCTGAAGACAGGGCCGAGCTCCACAGCCAATAACACAAAGCAGGGAGAGGGCGGGTAAAGATTTGGGCAGGGGGACAGTTGGGTGGGGTGGGGGGAGCTGGGATACTTTCCACCACTAACTGAGCCCACAAGCACCGAGCCCAGCCCCGGGGCAAAGGGTTCCAATTCCGGCTTTCCAAGAAATAGTTTCCAGCTCTAAACTATTTTGTGTGTCAATATATATAAACACACACAGAGCTGTCTCACTAGCCAGCTTTATTTGACACAGTGGCCTAATTCAAAAGTCGCACCAAAACTGTGGTTCGGGAAGGCTTAGTGCACTACCAACTTTCACAAGCCACAGTTTGGCATGAATTGGCCAAGCGCTCCACCCCTTGGGCCTGAGCACCCAGAAAAGGAACGCAGCTCACCTGTATGCTCATAAGCTCAAGCCGAGGCTGAGCATGGAGGCTCCAGAAGCCCCAGAGCAACACCTTCACAGGGCTCTTTTCAAGGAAAGCACAGGCCTTCATTTCCTAAGGAACAGCTGAGACTTTCTGGCTCCACCCAGCATGACCGGAGAGGGCAGCAGCAGCGAGAAAAGGAAGCTCTTTGCCACCCCTGACACACACACACACCAGCCAAAGAGGTTCTCTCTTCCGCAAAATTTGCAAACCCCTCCGGTCCTTTCCTCCTAGCAGAGGCAGTAAGCAGGGGTGGGAATGGCTGCGGCCCTGAAAGCATGGCAGTGCAGGCAACAGACCCATCCCTGCCAATCTGCGCAAGCACGAACACCCGGAGCGCACCACCTGCCACTCCCAGAGTAACTGGCTCCAGGTGCCGAGGAGCCTGGCTGGGGAGGGAGGGGAAAGAGGCCGCCTCCCCCGCCCAGAAGAGCTTGCTTATTGCAGGCTGCCTCTTCACACACAAGAGTCAAGGCTAAAGCCCCCCCCCCAAAAAAAGGACCGCTTCACACAAGGCATCATTCACTTATGCAGTTCAATGCCACGTGGTGGGGTGACGGGTGCCAACCAAGAGGGCTTGGAGAAGAAGCCCCATCGACTGCTACTAGCCAGGGTAGCAAAAGGGAACCTCCACGTCCAGAGGCAGTTTGCTTCTCAACAGCAGGACATCAGAACGAGCAACCGGAAGGGAAGCTGTCACCATGCCCGCCTCATCTGGTCAGCTGCCCTTGGAAACTGGCTGTTGGACTGCCTGGGCCCGCTCCACCACAGCTGCCCACTGGAGCCCTCGCGACTGCCGGCCAAAACGGCGGCGGCGGCGTGGAAGTCAGCTGTCGCTTGAGAAGGAAGCCAGGGGGGTTGGCCGCTCGCAAAGAGGCCTCCAGGGAGCTGTGCGTCTTCCCAGGAAAAGGCCCCCATCCTCCTCACCCGCCACGCAAGTTGTCCTTGTCAGTATCTTCCCTGCAAAGCAGGCACGCGGACTATGCCAGACATCCTGGATCCCAAATGCCAGCAGCTTGCGGGGGGGAGGGGCAAGAAGTCAACCATCTGCAGCAGCCCCAGAGCGCTTCCCCACCAACCCGTCACAATCGCACAAGCCGGCAAGGAAGGTTCGCAGAGCAGCACGGGAAGAGGTGGGGGGGCTGCCCGAAGCGCAGGAAGGAGCAAGGATTCCTCGTCTCCTCGGCCTGCTCTGGCTCTCCCCACAGCCACAGAGCTACCCGTGCCCCACCTTCGGCCTCAGCCTCCAATACCAACTTCCACATGAACACATGAAGCTGCCTTATACGGAGCCAGACCCCCCCTTGGTCCACCAAAGTCAGAACTGTCTACTCAGACCGGCAGCAGCTCTCCAGGGTCTCAGGCAGGGGTCTTTCACATCACCTACTTGCCCGGTCCCTTTAACTGGAGATGCCACTGGGGATTGAACCTGGGACCTTCTGCATGCCAAGCAGAGGCTCTACCACTGAGCCACAGCCCCTCCCATGCAAGCCCACCACAGCAAAGACTAAGAGGTGCACCATGGCACCCCAAAAGCCGGCAGATTTACCACAGCAGAAGCTTTCATGGCTACCAGTCAGTCCTCAAGGGTTTCACGTCACGAACAGGACCACGGAGGCTCCAGCCTGTCCTTAAGATGCCCCAAGACAGCCCCCCCCCCGCTGGTTTCTGCCTGAGCCTTCTGGTCACAATGATTCACGAGGAGCTTCCCTGAAAGGGGGAGGCACAGGTGAGTCCCCTCCTTGCAATGCGGACCCTCGCCCAGGAGTCACACCCCCAAGGAGGGCCTGCCGCACCCCGCAACAGGTGGTCAGTTCCCAAAAGCTCTATTTCGTTAAAACCTTTGCACATCTGCCTGTTTTGCAAGTATCCCGACAGGAGACTCCCAAAGCAAGATGAAGATGACCAAGGCTGCAGAAAGGGCCGCCCCCACCCATTGCTTCCACGGGCAGGGGTCGGAAGAGGCAGCACAAGAACACCCCAAATAAAGACCCTCCCTTCCCATTTGCTTTCATAGCTGCCACCTAGAGACGCCGCCATGGCAATTCTCCAGAGAGATCGGCTCTTCCACCCACTTCCTCGTGCCAGCGAGAGGCACACAAAAGCTCCCCCTCCGGCGAAGGAAGCCGCCAGCCGCACACCCGGCGGCCCGCCCAGCCCCAACAGCTATGTGGAGGGAGCTGGGCCAGGCGCTGAGATGCAAGCCCCATCGGCCGCCAGCCCCCTCCCCACCCCCCAGCCCAAATCAGTTCCTCTGCAAACTGCTCGAGGCTTCACTCCGCTTGAGGCACCTCAGCATCTCGGATATTTAGGCTGCCAATCTCTCTGCGTGGGCACATCTGCTCCTTGGGAGGTTGGCACATGCAGAGCCGGCGCCACCACAACCAGCAGAGGAGGAAAGAGAACAAAACGGGGCCAGCTCCCACCCCACCCGGCCCCTGCCTGCTCACCTGCCTCCCCAGCCCTCCCCACAAGTCAGTGGCACCTGGAAGGAGCCGGACAGATCCCTCCTGAAACAGAACCGGCTGCAGGGGAAATTCTGCCTCGCCCCCATCCGTCTTCCTCCTCCTCCTCCTCCTCTCAAATCATCCTGCCAATCAAACCTGCAGAAACCCAAGGTGGATGCCCCTCTCTCTCTCCCTGGCAGACTGGAGCACCTTCTGCTTTAAACCTTCTTGGCACCTGAGAGTTGGGCGTCGCCAACCGCCAGCTCTTCCTCCTGAAGAGAAGCTGAAAGAACAGGGGGAACCCCTTTGCCTTCTCACATGTCCACACGAGATGTTCGCATGAGGCTGCCTTCTACTGAATCAGACTCTGGGTCCATCCAAGTCAGTATTGTCTACTCAGACCGGCAGCCGCTCTCCAGGGCCTCAGGCAGAAAAGGGTCTTTCGCACCACCTGCTTGCCCGGTCCCTTTTACTGGAGATGCCGCCGGGGACTGAACCTGGGGCCTTCTGCATGCCAAGCAGAGGCTCTGCCACTGAGCCAGGACCCCTCCCCGTACAACACTTGGAAGACTGAGGAAGCAAAAGCAAGCAGAGCTTGGCCACGTGGGGGGGGGGACACACGGCCTCCGCGACTCCTCAGCCCCAAACACTCCGTGGGCCGGAGGACGCCTCGGATTCACCCCCTCAAAAGGCCGAAGGGGAAGCCCAGCTCAGCGATGGAGGGCAGGAAGCCATGGGCATGGAGTAGGGGGTCACTGGGGTGTGTGTGTGTGGGGGGGAAGGTAGTTGTGAATTCCCTGCATTGTGCAGGGGGTTGGACTAGATGACCCTGGTGGTGCCTTCCAACTCCTATGATTCTATGAAAGCTAGGCCCCGGGGGACTCGCACTCAAGCCCTTCTTCCCGCACTTCAGCCCTTGACACCTTGGCCTACCTCGCAGGGCTCTGTGCAAGCGGCGGGGAGGGCAGGGCCAGAAATGGAACGGGCGGGGGCGACGATCCACAGGTTGCAGTTGGGGTGGGGGGGGAGAGGGGGAGGCGCCAGGGAGGGGGCGTGGCAGCGGGGGAGGGGGGCGGGGCTCCCGAGCACGCCTCTCACCCGCCTGCGTGGTGTCGCTGAGGTCCCAGCGCCGCGCCGCGCCGCCGGGGAAGTGCCGCAGGTGCCGGCCCGCCAGGCTCAGCTTGCCCGAGGCCGCCGCTTCCTCCAGGGCGCGCTCGGGGCCGGGCAGGAAGGGGGAGGGCGGGGGCAGCGCGTCGGCCCCGCCCTCGCCCGCCGCCATGCCGCAGGTTCCGCTCTTCCCGTCGCGGCGGCCCCGGCCGAATGAGCGCGCCCGGGCGGACGCGGCGAGACCCCAGCCAAAGGGGGCGGGGCGCGAGGCGCAGCCGTGGCCTATCCGAGGCCGGCCACGAGGGACGTGGCCAATCGCAGGAAGGCGGCCGCGAATCCAATGGAAACATGGGGGGGAGGAGTCAGGTCTTCCTCTTTTTGCGCCAATCGAGCGCCGGAGGCTACAGACGTCGCCTGGCTTCTAGCCACGGAGCCGTTCCTGAAGAGAACTGACAGCCACTTAAACCAATCACCGGCAAAGAAGGCGGTTCGCCCGGCCCCCTTTCCCTTCAGCGCCTCGCACAGACGCGCGGCGTCGCTCCTCGGGAGGGCGCGCGTCACTATGTCCCAGTCTCGAAGCGGCCAGAGAGGCCTCGGCCTCATTTCCGCGCGCAGCCCAAGAGTGGAGGCGTGGCCTGGCGCGTGAGTGACGCCTCCCTGCCCTTTCGGCGGCAACGATCGAAAGGCTGAAGACCGAGGGAGGGGGGAGCTCTTCTTCCGCCGGCCCCGAAAGGGAAGAGTGGCATCACGCTGGCCAATCCACAGCAGAATCTCCCCAGGGAGGGAGGGCGCTGACCAATCAGAGTCGGAGGTGTCGCCAGGAGGAGGCGGGTCCTAGAAAGTTTGAAAGAGGAAACGCATCGCCAATCAGTGAAAGGAGGGCGGGCCGTTTATGCCTGATTGGCAGGCCTCTGACCCGCCTGCGAGGCGAGCGGCCGGGCGGTGCCCCGAGCGAGACCCGGATGACGTGGCTCGGCGGGGGCTCTGCGCAAGGAGACGCCGGGGCCGGCGTGGAGGAGGCCTGGCGCGGGCTGCTGGCGGGGTTGCCATCCTCCCGGTGGGGCCTGGGGAACTCCCGGGATTCCGCCTGAGCTGCCCCCGGCTGTAGGGATCGGTTCCCTCCCCCGGCTGCTTCGGAGGGCGGGAGTTACGCCCCCACACCTCCCGCCCACAAAGCTCCAGGGATTTCCCCCCCAGGAGTTGGCAACCCTACCGGGAAGGGGCGACTTGCAATGGGGGCCTCCGGCGCACCGTCCGCGTGTTTGTTTGCGAGGCTCCGGAGACGCCTCCCTTCCTGGAATCATCCATCACAGAGTGGGAAGGGACCCCCCAGGGTCATCTAGTCCAACCCCCTGCCCAATGCAGGGAACTCACAACACCCCCAGTGACCAGAAGATGGCCAAGGTGCCCTCCCCTCTCATCATCTGCCCAAATTCATAGAATCAGCCTTGCTGACAGGTGGCCATCCAGCCTCTGCTTGAAAACCTCCAGGGAAGGAGAGCCCGACACCTCCCGAGGAAGCCTCGTTCCACCGAGGAACCGCTCTTAGCTGTTAGAAAAACTCTTCCTAATGTCTAGACGGAAACTCCTTTTGATTTAATTTCAACCCCGTTGGTTCTGGTCCGACCTTCTGTGAGCAATAGAAAACAACTCGGCACCCTGCCCCTTCCTTCTTTACGAAGTTCTGGGCAGCTGACCGCAGAAAAAAGAGTACATAAAAGCCAAAAATGCAGAACCGCAGTTTAGGGCAGCTGGGAAACTTGACCAGATGCGGCTCTAAATAAACCCGCCTTCAGCGGCCTCCTGCCGGTTGAAAGGGAGAGCTGGGGGCAGCTCCCCAGGGAGGTCCTTCCGTAATTGCGGGGCTGCCACAGAAAAGGCCCTCTCCCCTGCAGCCACCAAACAAGCTGCTTCGATTAGCAGGGCAGCCAGGAGGGCCCCTCCCTCCCTCCAGGTGATCTTGGTTCCCAGGTCAGGGAGGAAGCAGACCCCCAGATAAACCTGGTCCCAAGCCACACGGGGCTTTGCAAGGCCTTGAACTGGGCTCGAGAGTGGATCCACGGCCCGGGTAATGGCTGTGGGGGTGGGGGTCAGGTGCTCCCGGTAGTTGGCCCTGAGCAGCGGTTCAGCCAGGGCATTGTGCACTCGCTGCAGCCTCCAAACACCCTTCAAGAGGAGCCCCAAGTAAAGTGCACTGCAGTACAGTCTGAATGTAAGCAAAGCATGGATCCCTGTGACTAGATCTGTCTGACCCAGGAGCAAATGGACCGGACGCACCAGCTGAAGCTGGGCAAAAGCATGCTGGACCATCGCAGCCCCCTGGTTTTCTAAAGCGACCCCTGTGTTGAGCAGCGCTCCCGAGGTGCGAAGCCGGCTCTTCACAGGGAGCGTCACCCCACCCACGACGGGAAAGGTCTGCAGTCCCTGGCCTGCCCGTCTGCTTACCCGGAGGGCCTCTGTGGCGTGGCATGTACGATGAGCGAGGCCCTCTGGGGCGCAGGGCAGCTGCCTTTGGGCCCAGGAGCAGGTGGACCCCTGGCACAGGGGTCACAAAGACAGCCCCGGGCGAGCGCTGATGTCACAGTGCCCCAGTTACCAGGGGAACCCTGGTCTCTGTGAAGCCAGCAGGCCTGCTATTATCACATAGTGCCATGTCCCCTCGGGTCCCTGACCATGTGGACAGAGGCATTGCAAAGCCTTGGCCATGCTGGGCCCAGCAGCAAGGGTGGGTCTGAGCGCTCGCCCCCACCGCACTGGCTCTGGCTGGGTGGGCAGACATGAGCGACAGGCACGTTGCCCGGAAATTCAGGAGAAGACAGCTCCAGCACTTCTCCCGCACCTCTAGCGCCGAGGAACCGCTTGGAGTGAGCATGCGACCTTTGCACAGGGAGGCTGCCGAGAGCAGGCAGGGCACGTGTGAGGAGGAGGAGGAGACCTACTCCGAGGGCTGGGGAAGGCAGCTCAGGGATCAGGCCCAGCGGGGCTCCTTCCTCTGCTTGGTTGCACACAGACAGCCTCGTTTACAACTCAGCAGATGGAGGGCCGGACTTCAGACCAAGGCTCACCTAAAAAAAACCAAAACTGGCAAACTCCACGCAGGTTGACTTTTTTCCTAGCAGATTTGGCTGTCCTGATGTCACTGGCACTCGGCACGTCCTGTAAAATCTCAGAGAAGTCCGTCAGAGCTGGATCTGTTGGGTCACAATTGGGACTTATCTCCGGGCATCCCAAATATGGATCAAAACAACATCACGGAGAAAAGTCAATTTCATGCTTACGTTGTCCTGTGCGTAATTACTCCATGAGTGTTCTGGAACTGCATGGAATCCCTTCCTAGCATTCATTGTCCACATTAATCAAGGGCGGGGGGGGGGGGAACCCTATTCTGTCCAGGGACTTCCCGTTTTCTGTCTTTAGAGAAGAGAATTCTTGCCCCCTGGTGCACATCCAGGGAAATGCACCAAGAACCACCGCAGGGTCGTGGTTACCTTAGGCTAGGATCTGAGACCTAGGCTTGAAGCCCTGCTCTGCCATGGAAGCTGGCAGGGGGGTCCTGGGCCAGGCACATCTCAGCCTAATCTACCTCACAGGGTTGTTGTGAGGGGGAAAGGAGGAGAGGAGAATGATGTAAACCCCTTTGAGTCCCCACTGGGGAGCAAGGAGGGGTATACCAGTAAATGTAGTAAAAATAGATAATAAAAGATTTTGTGCATCGTCTCTTGGAGTATTGATAATATTCCTCCAATTCCATTTACCCAGCAAAACTAAATTAGTGTGGAAGCCTTTTCAAATCAGTTTTAAGGACGGTGACTTCCTCTGAACCCCATGAACCCTTGTTTTGGGTGGGTACTGAGAGCTGTGGGTCAGTCGGAACATCTCCTTCGGCCTTCCCTGGCAAACCTCCTGTGCATTTTAACAGGAGTACAAGCAGCCAGAAATTCAGCATTTTCTGCCTGCAGCCGTTGAGCTGCTGTTGCTAAAGGTAGGAGAGCCATGATGCCAGGAAGCGAAAGGCCTCAGTTCTCGAAACTCATCAGAATTGGTTTCTGGCCGAAACCTGGGGTCCAGCACCCCTTCCTTTTCTAAACTGCAGGGCTGGCAGCCAGGTGGTCCGGGCCTGCTCACCCTCTCCCCTCATTTCCCCCCACCTCAGCAGCCCAAGAAGAAGCAGCGCAGCTCCTCCACTGAGACCACAGAAGAGAAGGCAGGCAGAGGAGACACCACCACCATCCAGTTTTTCCCTCCAGAGCTGGTATTGGAGCCGCGGGGGGGCGGGGAGTGGGATTTGGGAAAGGGGGTGACCCTTCCTGCACAGCAACTGAGTCTCCTTCTTCTCCCCCCCACAAGTTGTACTACATCATCTCCTTCTTGCCCGTGAAGGACGTGGTCGCTTTGGGCCAGACGTGCCGGTACTTCTATGAGGTGTGCGACAGTGAGGGTGTCTGGCAGAGGATTTGCCGCCGCCTGTCCCCTCGGCTGCGGGATGAGAACTCGGGGGGCAGCCGGCCCTGGAAGCGCTCGGCCATCCTCAACTGTCAGTATACCTGGGTGTGAAATGAGGTGCCGAGAGAACTGGGGGGCTCCAGGGGGGGAGGGTATTTGCACCAGGGAGAGTCTGGTGCATGGGGAAAGGGTGGGGGGGAGGGTGCCTGCACAAGGGGGAGGAAGGGCAGCCGTTTGGAG
Source organism: Euleptes europaea (assembly GCF_029931775.1). Taxonomy (NCBI): domain Eukaryota; kingdom Metazoa; phylum Chordata; class Lepidosauria; order Squamata; family Sphaerodactylidae; genus Euleptes; species Euleptes europaea. The sequence goes on from NW_026612093.1 coordinate 20,681, forward strand.
AAAAGAGGGTTCAGCGTGAACCCAAAGTAGGCTTTGCCCTCTGCTCCCCCCCGCCACACACACACCCAGGGAAGGGAAGGGGGTTGCTGAGCCAGCTCCTGCAGAGAGACCCAATTCCCCCGCCCTGGGGGTCTTTCTGTCCCACAGACACCAAGGGCTTGTACTTCCAGATGTTCAGTGGCCGCCGGCACTTTGTCAGCAAGACCGTGGCCCCTCTGCTCTCGCACGGCTACCGGAAGTTCTTGCCCACCAAGGACCACGTCTTCATCCTCGACTACAACGGCACCCTCTTCTTCCTCAAGAACGCCCTGGTCTCCTCCACCTTGGGCCATATCCAGTGGCGCCGGGCCTGCCGCTATATGGTGCTGTGCCGCAGTGCCAAGGATGTACGTGCCAGGGAGGGGGGGGGGAAACGCTCACCTGGCGACAGATGCCGAAAGGGGGGGTGCAGTTCCAAACAGCATTTCCTTCCAGCACTGCATTCACCACGGGGAGGGCACCAGGTATGGCCCAGAATGTGCAGGGGAAGAGAGAGTCTCCTTTGTGAGCGCGTTCCAGAGAAACGGCACCTTGCTGCTGCTTTCCCAGCTCTGAGGGTCACTCTCAAGTAGAAGGACCTCCGAGGAGTTTAGGCCCCTTCCTGTGGACCCACCCTGCTCAAAACTGGCCAGGTCAGATGGCGTCTGTGGCCTACCAGGGGGAGGGGCTCTCCAGGAGCACACGTAGCCCTCTTGGGGAGGAGAGCCCCTGCTGCTAGTCCTGGTCTGTGTTCCTTATGCCACTGGAAAAACTTTTCTGTCCCCCAACCTTTTCAGTCACTTCTAGGAAGGACTTAAGTTAGAGCCGTTCCTCAGTGGAACAGGCTTCTTCGGGAGGAGGTGGGCTCTCCTTCCCTGGAGGTTTTTAAGCAGAGACTAGATGGCCACCTGTCAGCAAGGCTGATTCTATGACCTTAGGCAGATCATGAGAGGGAGGGCAGGGAGGGTTGTGTCAGTGCTTGGCTCTCGTGGCTCTTTCTTGCATGCCCAGGGTAATGCCTATCGCCACTCTGGGCTCAGGAAGCAATTTTCCTCCAGGCCAGATTGGCCAGGGATCCCGGAGGCTTTCTGCCTTCCTCTGGGCATGGAGCAGGGGGTCACAGGGGGAGTTGGGGGGAGGTAGTTGTGAATTTCCTGATTTGTGCAGGGGTTGGACTAGATGACTCTTGAGATCCCCTGTGGCTCTCTGTTTCTACCGCAAGCCTCGCTATGTTTCCTGAGCAGCAGCAGCGTCTTTCTGCGAAAGAGAAACAAGATGAGCTGTGCAGGAACTGGGCTTAGAGCTGCCCCCCCCCCCCACTTTCTTCCTGTGCCACTTTCGGCCACCTTACACCAAATGAAGCTTTGCCCAGCACTTTTGGTTCCAGCCAGGCAAAAGCCTTCCCCTGTTCCCTGTCTGAGGGCCATGACCGGGAACGGCCAAAGACTCCGTTAAAAGAGTGAAACTGCGGGGGGAGGGGCTGTGGCTCAGTGGTCGGAGCATCTGCTCAGCCTGCAGAAGGTCCCCGTTTCAGTCCCCAGCAGCATCCCCAGTTAAAAGGACCAGGGTGGTGGTGATGGTGGTGGTGGTGGTGAAAGACCTGCACCTCAGACCCTGGCAAGCTGCTGCCAGCCTGAGTCTCTGAAGAAGGGAGCCGGGGCTCACGGAAGCTCCCTCCTCTGCCTGGAATGTTGTCAGCCTTTAAGGCGCTGCTGGACTCGGGCTCTTTTCTATGGCCGGCCGGAGTAGACGATACCGATGTCGAGGGGCCCGGGGTCTGAATCCTCACAAGGCAGCTTCTTGTGCCTTGTGTGTATAAGCAGGACGGAGCAGGAAGAGTCTGCAGCTGGCAGGCCTTACAGCTAGGCCATGTCAACCATATAATTTCGTCTTGATGGTTTAAAAAACACGTACAGGAATGCGATCTGAATAATGAGACTGATTGTGTAGATGGGGAAGAAGAAGAACCAACGGATGGGCTCCAGGATCCGTGCTCATCTCATCCCATGACAATGATGGAGGACGGAGCCTGAAGAAGGGGTTGGCCGAAGGCCCACCAGTCCCTTCTTGAGCTGAATGGCGGGGGCCCTCCTTGGGATGCAGGCAGCCCCGGGTTCAGTCCCTGCCGACTCCCTCGATTCTGATCGCGGGGAGCCAGCTGGATCAGCAACTCTGACTGGCTATCGAGGCAGCTTCCCTGGTTCCACTGGAGCCCCATGACCGCTCACAGCTGTTACGCCACATCTGCCCTTAAATCAAGCCAGGGGCTTCGACTGTTTTGACCTCCAGGGGGCGAGCTAGAGATGGGGAGTGTAGGGCCTTTGGATGTCTCGTTTAGGGTGAGGGACTGAACCCACACTTTGTTTTGAATGCCCATCTATTGGCAAGTACATAGGGGAGGTTCATTCTCCTCAAGGGACAGGCTGACAAATAGTTCTGTGCCCCATAGATTGCCACGTGGGCTCGCCTAGGCCAGCAGAGACTCATGCTGCAATGTAAAAAAACTGTATCACTTGACCAGGACTTTCGGTCTTCTTTGCCATAGCAGTTGGCAACTCTTCAATACCTTTTGGGGGACAAGAGGAAGGAGTTCTTCCAGGGTCCTCAGATGCAGACGGTGACATCCAGGGCCCTGTTGCTTCCCCCTCTAAAGCAACATTAAACACAGCTCCCTGCAGCCACGTTTTCTGATCCCTGGCATCCTTTCTTTTTCTGCCTGCAGTTTGCCACCGACCCCAGGAGTGACACGGTGTACCGCAAATACCTGTACGTGCTGGCGACCCGGGAACAGACGGTAGCCCCCGTGATGGGGCGCAGCGAGGCCCCTGTAACAGCTGCCGGCAGCCGCCTCTGTGACTGCGTGGAGGTCTACCTGCAATCCAGCGGGCAGCGGGTGTTCAAGATGACGTTCCACTTCTCCATGAAGTTCAAGCAGATCGCGTTGGTGGGGCAGGAGACTGAGAGGTCCCTCCTCCTCCTGACAGGTGAGAGGAGAGAGCGCCGAAGAGCTGCTGCTCCTCACGGGCACAGCAGAAGCTGGAGACAGACAGCGGCCACTTCCTTTGGGTGCATTTTTACTCCCGCTGTGGTCTCCCTGAGAGAGGCATTCCTGAAAGACCGCCTCTCCTCTGCTCCCAAACCTCATCATGTTACAGTGTGGGACCCCTGCCGTCTTTTCCCAGAGTGCCTCTGCCTACCACGGAGAGCACTTCTGCATTGGGGCGCTCTGGGACTTCCTCGCATGGCTTGTGGGAGAAAGTACAGACAGGCCTCCGCATAGGCCCCACAGAAGCAAGCCTCTCCCATCCCCCAAAGAAACCCCTGCCTCTTTGTGCGGCTTGTGCAGAGGCAGCCTGACATTCTCCCCTTGCGGGGTGGATCCCTTCTCTGCAGAGGAAGGGAAGATCTACAGCCTGGTGGTGAACGAGACGCAGCTGGACCAGCCGCGCTCCTACACGGTGCAGTTGGCTCTGCGCAAAGTCTCCAAGTGCCTTCCCCACATCTCCATCCGCCACGTGCACTCAAACCAAAGCAGCGCAGTCTACCTCACAGGTACCGTACAGCCCTGCTGGCCAGACTGGCCCCAGCTCAAAGGGAGAGGCAGACTCTGCCCAGGCCTCTCCGTCTCCTCTTGCTGCCCCCCACCCTGGCTCTTTAGCTACAGGTTCTGAGCAGTACTTGAACCCACAGCCAGATTCAGCAGGGTGTGGTGGTTAAAGCGTCGGACTGGGGTCTGGGAGACCCGGGTTCAAATGGAAGCTGGCTGGGTGACCTTGGGCCAGTTGCATGCTCTCAACCTAACCTACCTCACAGCGCTGTCTTGAGGATAAAACGGAGGAGAGGAGAGGAGGCTGAAGTTGGTTCCTTATTCCCAGTTCCTTATTCACATGGTGTGAGCTGCTTTGGGTCCCATAGTTTCAGCCTTTGGGAGAAAGGCCAGGTATAAATGAAGTAAATAAGTCACAAGCATCACAAGAGGAAATCAAGAGCTGAGAAGTGGCCAGGGGGGGCTGAGTAGGGGGAGCTCAGGTGGAGCCGGAGATTCGGGGGAGAGGGGACTAGGGAGGACCTCCCCCTTCCGGGGGAGGGGGACGCAGCCTGATGAACAGAGCGAGAGAGGCTGTTCCAGGCATGGCCGGGGGTGGGGTGGGGGAATTGCTTAGCAGAAGGTGCAGAGATGGGGACGAGAACAGGAGACAGCAGAACTTGTGTGGGTGAAGCAGAGAGCAATCATGGGTGTAGGCGGAGAGGAAGGAGGCCGTACTCTGGAAAGGGATTTTGAAGAGCAGCTGGGGGGCTGGCTGAGATGGCCCCTCAATGCTCCTCTCTCCCCTCTGCAGAGGAAGGGGCCGTCTACTTCGAGGTCCACTCGCCTGGCGTGTACCGGGATCTCTTTGGCACCCTCCATGCTTTCGACCCACTGGATCAGCAGATGCCCCTGGCCCTCTCCCTTCCAGCCAAGGTAACACCGAGAGGGGCAATGACCCCCACCCCACCCCCAGCTTTATGTGTGTGTAAAGTGCTGTCAAGACACAGCCGACTTATGGCGACCCCTTTTTGGGGTTTTCACGGAAAGAGACTAATAGAGGTGGGTTGCCAGTGCCTTCCTCTGCACAGCAACCCTGGTCTTCCTTGGTGGTCTCCCATCCAAATACTAACCAGGGCTGACCCTGCTTAGCTTCTGAGATCTGACGAGATCAGGCTAGCCTGGGCAGATCCAGGTCAGGGAACCCCCAGCTTTAGGTAGTACTAATGAAGGAAGCAGGAATGAGAGGGGCCTCTGGGATTTCAGCGCCAGGGACCAGGGAGCTGGCTGGCTCTGTCCCTTTCCCCTTCCTATCCCTGTTGCTATCGTGCTTTCCACCGTCTGGCCCTGGAAACCACCACAAGCGGTGGGCAGCCAGACAGTCGGTTCCCCACCCCCCATGTGTGTGCCTGACGGTGGGTGAGCCCCCCCCCCTTGCAGTTCATCAGCAGTGCCAGAGCAAATAACCCAGCCCGGCCCTCTGGACTCCTGGATCCAGGACTGTCAAGGGAGGCTTGGGACCGTGGGCCTCCCCTCGTATTCCTGACTGCTCCCCCTTGCCTCTGAGGAGCTGCAGTCTGCACGTGGGCAGATGCCCCTTCGGAGCCAGGCTGGGCGGTGGCAGCAGGCTCTGAGGTAGAGGGGCAGGGAACCCTGCCTCAGGTCGAGACCCGGGATGCCCCACTCCTTCTGCCCCGTTCCAGCCCTCAGCCCTTGTTTTGCCCCCTCCAGGTGCTCACCTGTGCCCTCGGCTACAACCACCTGGGGCTGGTGGATGAGTTTGGCAGGATCTTCATGCAAGGAAATAACCGCTACGGTCAGCTGGGCACAGGAGACAAGATTGACCGTGGGGAGCCTGCTCAGGTGAGAGGGGAGGGAGGGGCACGGGCCTGCCAAGTGGGAGGCAAGGGGAGGGGGGAACGGCAGACTGCCAAGTCCCCAAACCGCCTTCCGAGGGCTCGGCGCTCCTGGGGGACACAACTGCTGAGCCGGACCCGTCCGTTTACCAGCCTCAGCCTTGGCTCCTGGCAACAGCGTTTGGGCCTTGCTCTGCTTTAGGGGGTGAATCTTCCCGAAAGATACCATACAGAAAACCAGGTGGAGTACTATTCTCCCTCGGGCCATTCAATCCCATCCATCCCTGCAGCAGCAGGAAACAGGAGGGGCCGTGGCTCAGTGGTAAAGCCTTTGCTTGGCATGCAGAAGATCCCAGGTTCAATCCCCAGGGACATCTCCAGTTAAAGGGACCAGGCAAGCAGGTGATGTGAAAGACCCCTGCCTGAGAGCCATGGAGAGGGGCTGTGGTTCAGTGGTAGAGCATCTGCTTGGCATGCAGAAGGTCCCAGTTTCAATCCCTGGCATCTCCAGTTAAAGGGACTGGGCAAGCAGGTGATGTGAAAGACCCCTGCCTGAGACCCTGGAGATTCACTGCCAGTCTGAGTAGACAATACTGACTTTGATGGGCCAAGGGTCTGATTCAGTACAAGGCAGCTTCATGTGTTCCTGAATGCAGCTTGGATGGGGGGGGGGTTGCACAGAAGCCTCCGCCCTCCTCAGACCCCTTCTCTGTTCCCCTCCCATCCAGGTGCACTACCTGAAGTGCCCCATCGACCTCTGGTGTGGCCTCAACCACACCCTGGTGCTGAGCCACAGCGGAGACCTGGGGAAGGACCTCATGGGCTGCGGCTGTGGGGCAGGGGGCCGTCTGCCCGGGTGGCCGAAGGGCAGCGCCTCCTTCATCCGGCTGCACATCAAGGTGAGGGGTGCCCCCTGTGTAGAGTGCAGGGGTGGGTGGAGCATGGCCTAGGGGCTCCTTGCCACCTTCGGAGGAGGACCTTAGGCAGATCATGAGAGGGAGGGCATCTTGGCCATCTTCTGGGCATGGAGTAGGGTCACTGGGGGTGGGGGGGGGAGGTAGTTGTGAATGTCCTGCATTGTGCAGGGGGTTGAACTAGATGCCCCTGGTGGTCCCAGCTCTGTGATTCTATGAGGAAGAAGCCCAGCATTCCTGGGCAAGCCCCAGAACCTCAGCTTTTGTCCCCCTCCAGCCCCTCCCCATCCAATCATAGAATAGAATAGAATAGGAATAGAATCATAAGGTTGAAAGGGACCACCAGGGCCATCAAGTCCAACCCCCTGCACAATGCAGGAAATTCACAACTACCTCCCCCCTCCACACCCCTAGTGACCAGAAGATGGCCAAATTGCCCTCCCTCTCATCATCCGCCTAAGGTCACAGAATCAGCATTGCTGACAGATGGCCATCTAACCTCTTCTTAAAAACCTCCAGGGAAGGAGAGCTCACCACCTCCCGAGGAAGCCTGTTCCATGGAGGAACCGCTCTGACTGTCAGAAAATGCTTCCTAATGTCTAGATGGAAACACTTTTGATTTAATTTCAACCCGTTGGTTCTGGTCCGACCTTCTGGGGCAACAGAAAACAACTCGACACCCTCCTCTATATGACAGCCCTTCAAGTCCTTGAAGATGGTTATCATGTCCCCTCTCAGTCTTCTCCTCTTCAGGCTAAACATACCCAGCTCCTTCAACCTTTCCTCATAGGACTTGGTCTCCAGACCCCTCACCATCTTTGTTGCCCTCCTCTGGACACGCTCCAGCTTGTCTACATCTTTCTTAAATTGTGGTGCACAAAACTGAACACAGTACTCTAGTTGAGGTCTAACCAGAGTGGAGTAAAGCGATACCATCACTTCGCGTGATCTGGACACTATACTTCTGCTGATGCAGCCCAAGACTGTGTTTGCCTTTTTAGTTTTGTCTTGTTCCCCCCCCCCCCCAAAGAGCAGCTTTCTAAAGTTAAAAACAGAGCCTTTTCCCCTCACAGGCCAAGATGTCCATGGCCAGGCTGCCTGAGGTTTCTAATAGTCAGAAAGTGGAGACACTCAGCCCCTCCCCCACCCCTCCCTGTAATTATTCCAAAATTGTTTCTTTCCGCACCATTGAACTGGAACCATCATCATTTGGTATATAAAACAACAACTCCTCCAAACTGGGCAAGAAAAACGGGCCCCCACTTTTTGCAATGTATGCAGATATAGGCAAAGTTGCCAAAGGGCCCCAGGGCTTGTGGGGCTTGCCCTCCCAGCAGCTCCCCTCCTCCTGGCACGCAGGGCCTCTCCTGTGTTGGCCTCTCACTCTCTGCCTCACTGCTGCAGGTGCCGCCATGCGTCCGCCGCGTCTGCTCCACTCGGGAGTGCCTCTACATGCTGTCTAGCCACGACATTGAGGAAGTGCCCGCCTACCGCGAGCTGCCCGCCAGCAAGGCAGGGCTGCCCTCCAGCGACACGGAGGCCCTGGCCGCCCGGGCATGCGAGGAGTACCTGAGCCAGCTGCACAAGTGCCCAACGCTCGAGGGGCGCATGGCCAAGATGAAGGAGGCGGTGGGCAGCATGCCTCTCATGACGTTCCAGAAGGATTTCTTCTGGGAGGCTTTGGACATGATCCAGCGAGCAGCTGAACTCCGCGAGGCCCCGACTCCCAGCTAGCTCACGGATCACGCCCCCCCATTCCTCCTGTCCCTCTTACCGCCCCTCCCCCCCACATCATGGATTATGATTGAGAGATAGAGAAGACTCCACAATGAACCATTGGGAATAAATAAAACACAAGCACCACAGATGTCCGGCAACTTCCTCTGGACCAGGCAGGGGGGAGCGATGACCGGCCGTCCTGGGACCTCTGAAGGGCCGGATGCCCCTCGTGTGCCCACGCAGCTGCGCCAGTCCTTCCCTTCCTTGCCTGCCCGTCTCTGACGCACCTGCTCTAGCATCCCCTCCAGCCAGTGAGTTTCAGAGCACGTATATATAAAGCGTGCGGGTGGGGATTTTTATTTGTAATATGGCTACACATGGTGAGTTTCATAGGGCAGCCGGGTTGGTCCTCAGTGGGCCAGTGAGACTGAAGTCCGGTGGGGGGGGGGGCGCCTTAGAGACCAAAAAGATTTTCAGGGCAGGAGCTTCTGAGAGTCTGACAAAGGGAGTTTTGGTACCTGACGAAAGGAGCTCTGGCTCCCAAAGGTTTATACCCCGAAAAGCTTGTTGGTGTCTAAGGTGCTCCTGGACTTGAATTGAGCTGCTCAGCCCATTAATTATTAACAGTTAGGAGAATAAAGACCACAGAGCAATCTCTCTCTCTCTCTCTCCCTGCCTCTCCCCCAGGGAATGCTAGTTCGAGTGCCAGACCAGGATTTGGGAGACTCAGGTTGGAATCCCCCATTCTGCTGTGGAGCGTTGCTGGGCAACCTTGCACCAGTCACGCACCCTTAAACTGTCCTACCTCACAGGGTTGTTGAGAGGATAAAATGGAGGAGGTTTCTGTAAGCTGCACCGAGTCCTCATCGGGAGGGTATAAATGAAACGAATGAAGAAATCTTTCCCCCACCGAGAGGGCAGCAGTCTGAGGAAGGGCAGCCAGGTGCCAGTTTTAGCGCACGTGATACCGGGGGCACTGCGCATATCCTCCGCAGCAGCTCAAAACTCGCTCAGCTTAAAAGGCCTGCTGTGCCACGTCTCTCACGGGGAGGCCAAAGGCCCTGGGAGGACTGCCCTCTGATCCCAGGACTAAGTCTGCCCAGTGCCCAAGGACGCTGGCAGGCAAGCAGGCGGGCGCTTCTGGATCACCAGGAGTTCGGCCGGTTCAAAGTTCCCAGCATTCACTGGGGGGAGGGGACAGGGAAAGAGAAGGAGAAAGAGAGGGGGCCGGAGGGTGCGCAGGTGGGGGAGGCAGCGGCAGCCCCAGATGATCCTTCAGGCCTCAGAGCGGGGACTGAAGTACAGCCTGTAAGGAACAGCCGAAGGCAGGCGCCAGAAAGAAACCCCCAAAGGCCCCACTCCCCCTTTTCCCTGAGACGTGCGCAGCTCGGCTGCACAGTGAAGTCTCCCCCCTCGATCTCCTGGGGTCGCTCACGGGTTTCTGGCCTAGAAAGGCTTGAGCAGCCATTCCTGCCGTGCCCAACCATTGATCTGTCTACATGCGCTGGGTTCCGCGGGTGTGCGAGGCTAGTTCCTGAAGGCCCCTGTCCTGGTGCAATTTTGCCCGAAAGCCTTTGTGGGCTGGGTGTTTAGATTTCTTGGGACCAGAGAGGCCAAAGGCGGAGCAGGGAAGGTGAGGACCGGGACTCCTGGCAGGGCCACCTCGGGAGTTCAGAGGCCTCATTCTCCTCCCTCTAAGGGCCATCAGAAGAGGAGAAGCAGGCAGGTGGGGCATTGCTCACCACACCTGACAAACATTGCTAGGATCCCCAACCAGGTGCCTGGGAAAGGGGTTACTCTGGGTACATCGCACAGGGGGAGAAAGCATCCCTCCCTCCTCCAGGGCTATCCTGCTAGCTCTCGCCGGTAACCCCAGGGCTTAATTGGGCCTGGGGGTCACTAGAGCTTGGCCCAAGGACCTGTTGCAGGAAAGGGCCACCTGAATTACCAAGGGGCCAAGCATTTTCCCTGCAGGGAAGTGCTTAGGAGTTTTTGGTTTAGAAAAAGAGGAGGGCATGGCAGAGGCCCATACAATCGTGGATGAGGTGGAGCGAATGGGTACAGAGACCTTTTTCTCCCTCTCCCATAGTACCACAACTGGTGGGGGCCCAATGAAAGGGCTGGGAAGGCAGCTTCTGGGCTGAGCAGAGGCGGTCCTTCTCCACGGAGAGCAATGGCCCTGAGGAATTCACTGCCGCAGGATGTGGTCCGAGCCGCTAGCTTAGGTGGCTTTAAAAGGGCATGAGACAGACTCCTGGAGGAGGGGTCTGTCAGAGGATCGGAGTCCTAATGGCTCAGCAGAGCCTCCATGTTCAGAGAGAGTGCACCTGCCTCCCTCGCCTGCTTGTCATCATCCGGTGGGCTGCTGTGAGAAGCAGGATACGGGTCTAGACGGACCCAGAAGGCCTCTTTGGACATTCTTTGTGGCACCAGGACTTGGCCTGGGAGAACGGCTCTGAGCATGGGCCAAGCCCCACCCCTCCAGCCCCGACATGCTTCAGATCCGTTTGGTCTTCTCCTTCTGAGAGCGTGATTCCCCACTGCCAGGCTTCAGCCCCCCACCCCCACCAAACCGGCTCCCTTGAGCAGAATGTCTGCCAGCCCTTCTCCTAGAGGCTTTTGGGTTTCACTTTCACCTTGATGCACTCCCAGTGCAGACACGGGGTGTGTGTGTGTGTGGGGGGGGGTTTCCTCCTTCTGTCTTTAGCCCCAGAAAGGAGAAGTCTCCTTCCTCTGCTTGCCGAAACCCCACCAGTCAGCGCAGTAGCTCTGCTCCGCCTGCACCAGCAGAAGGGGGGCCTGGCTGAGCCCCCGCCTGCTCTGGAAGTTCAGGGGCTTCTGGGGAAGACCACTGCCCGGGTCACCTGGCCTCGGCCGGCTCTCCTCCTCTGCGCTCAGCCCACCTCGAGAAGGCGCCTCTTTCTGCTCAGGCTGGGCTGCATCTGGGAAAGGGGAGGTGGGATCCCGGCAGCAGGGGACCAGTGGCAGAGCCCTGCAGGCTCCGCTGAGGGGATGGGCCCAAGTCGGCAGCAGCCAGGGCATCTGCAGAAGACCTCTCTCTGCCAGTCAGAGGAGACCACTGTGAGCAGGGTGGCCCGGGCAGGGGGAGGCTGCCTGGGGGCTGTTTCTACTAGTCCCTCTTGGTTAATCTGCAGCAACTGGAGGCACGCTGCTTCGGAACAGGGAGGCTCTTTTTCTGGCTGTCACGTCTGGTAAACACAGACCCATCGGCAATAGATTTATCTAATCCTTTTGTTAAGAGCCTGCTGCCATGAGTTTCACAGACTCTTTCATTCTTCTCTGACCTATTGCATGTTTTACTGGATAACCCTGATTTTTGTGTAAATATTTTCCTTATTTTTTCACACACACATAACTCATCCCTAATTTAAGAGCCTCTTCTAAACAGGAGTCAGACGGCACCTTAAAGATTAACTACATTGAGCCTCCATGAGGCAGAGCTCGTTTCATCAGATGGGTGAAGTGTCCATCTCTGGCACATCCACAAAGGCTTTCTTATTACTGCACCGCCCTGGGCAGAAAAGAGGCCTCCTAGGGCAGCCCCAGGGCCTCCACTTTTAAAGCCCAAGCATCAGCACCTGGATTATCCCAGAGGGAAGGGTGGCGGGGGGGGAGGGGGTTGCAGCCTCCCCCTCTGCGGCCAGTTTCAGACAGCAGGAAGGGATGGCCCGCTGGCCCTGCCGGCTCGTCTTCCCCACCTTCTGCAGCTGTCACACCACACAGCACTGACCTCAATTTCTCTCTGTGCAAGTGGGGGGGGGGGGAGATGGCTTTACGGCCTCAGGGCCAGGGAAGGGGCCAGTGGTCCTTTGGTGGGGCGGGGCGGCCCCCAGCTGCTGAACGGGCCTGTCTGGAGGTGACCGGCACAAGTTTCCACTCCAGCTATTTTTACTGCGCCTTTCTCCCCTCCCCCTTTTTTGTGCATTAAACACAACGCCATGTGTGCGTGGATATATTTAGGAAGAATTAAAAACTGTCCTGTGAGCCTGGGAATCGCACAGCGGGGAGGGGGCTGAGAGAGGCAGGTCAGGAGAAGAGGGCGACTTTCTCGGAAGACCTTGGGGAGTGTTTTGCTTTTTAAAAGAAGAAACGCAGCAGCGTGCCACTCTTCCAAACCCCACTGCCAAGCCCAGGTGGCCCCTTCTTCAACTCCCAATCTCCCCCGCCCCGCTCCCCCTAGAAGGCAGCCCACTTCTGACTCCCCACAGGATTTGGCCTTAGGGGCACAGGCAGAACCCTAAGGAAAGGCCCTTCCTCGAGGCCCCGGATCCTCCGCAGAACCTGACATCCTGCCTCCCAGACACCCATGGAGACCTCGCCTGGCAGCATCCACCCCCCCAAGGCCACAGATTTGCCTGTTGGAAAATCAGCCCTGCTCCAATCTCCATCTCTCCTTCCACTCCCTGCAGAAGTGCTGTTTGCACAGGGAGTCAGGGATCCCAGCTACCATCGCGCACCCGCCCCCTCCAACAGACAGGGTGGGGGCAGGACCTCCTCATTTATTCCATTCTTCTCCATTTCATACACACACACCCCAGCCCCTCCACAGTCAAATCCAGTGTAAGCTGTAAACGGCCGGGTTTCCAGCACTCCCGGCCTCGGCCTCTCCCAGCACCCATGCAAATCAGTACGCCCGAGTCTCGTTGGGCCGCCTCAGTCCCCTTTCCTGGGCTTGTCTTGCTGCTGGCTGGCGTAGGCTCTGGCCCCGAACCAGCCCACGATGCCGGCCAGCAGCAGGAGCAGCAGCAGCATCACTCCAAAGGTGGAGAGGAAGGTGGGTGCCCTGGGCAGCGGCGGGGGCCCCCCCGTGCCCAGCTCCTGGATCTCCCCTCGAATCATGTGCAGCTCGTCCAGGATGCTCATGAAGGTGCAGCAGTGGAACCACTGGTGGCTGTGGCCCCAGATGTCGAACTTCCCCGGGCTGAAGCGCTCGGGGATCTTGCTGACGTTGAAGACCCCCGAGGCCAGCAGCCAGAAGCAGTGCCGAAGGAAGAAGCGGCCGGTCCCTGGGCCCCCGCCAGCCCGCCACAGCTTGTGGAAGACGGGGGCGGAGACCACCACGAAGGGCAGCAAGAAGACCAGCGTGCGGATCAGGTAGCGGTACCGGGGCCACTGGTGACGGGTGCTGCAGCAGGCCAGCGTGCAGAAGAGGGCGATGAGGCAAGCCGTGGGCACGTACAAGGCCTCGAACCAGGCGCCCACCCGGCCCTCCGGCGCAGACAGCCGGTCGACGCCCTCCCCGCCCGGCCCGGGGCCGGAGGAGAGGTTGGTGGCGCCGGGAGCCGGTGCCCCCGGGGCTCCTCGCGGATGGATGTAGTAGAAGTAGGCCAAGGAGGAGCCCACGGTGTAGGCGCTGATGGTCCCGTAGTCGACGTAGAAGCAGATCTCCCGGATGGGCAGCGACATGGAGTTGAAGAGGTGCGCCATGCTGCTGGCGACCAGGAGGCCGCAGACCCCCAGGAAGTAGTTCCAGAGCGGGTAGTAGAAAGGGTCCAGCAGCTCCCGGGGGCCGGGGGCCTCGCCCCAGAACTGCTCCAGGAAGCGGAAGGCGAAGACGAAGACGGCCAGGAAGTGGGTCCAGAAGTTGCCCGTCTCGTTGGTGGGCCGGAAGGCCGAGAGCAGGCACTGGGCAAAGGTGTAGCCCGGGCAGCGGTAGCCGCTCAGGATGAAGCTCTCCGTCACGCTGGCCGGCACCTCGCTGGAGCGCAGCAGCAAGGCCCCCCGCCCGCCCGCCCGCCGGGGCATCTGGCCACCCGCGCCCATGGGGCAGCTGAGCCCCTGCCCACAGCGGGCCCTCACCACAGCCCCAGAGGCAGCCCTCCTGCGCTGGAGCAGGCCTGGGGGCCACAGGGAAGCCTCGCCATCAGCCCAGCCTCGGAGCCCGCGCCCCGGGGCGGGGGCGGGGGGGGGCTCAGGGAGGAAAACGAAAAGCGCTGCCCGGGCGGGCGGGCGGGCGGGCGGGCAGCCTTGCGGGGGGGGGGAGCGGGGGCGCGCGCGCGCGCACCGTTGCTAGGCTGAAATCTGCCTGCGCTCCGCCGGCTCGGAGCGCGGCGGCGCGGGGAGGGGGCCGGGGAGGGCTGCCGCCGCCGGGCCGGAGCCGCCGCGCGTTCCGCTCCCGGGGCCTCCCGGGCGGGGGGAGCAGGTGCCCAGGGGCCGGGCGGAGGCGGCCGGCGGGCACAGCTCGGCCCGCTTCGCCCGGGGGGAGGCGCCGCTGCCGCCGCCTCTGCCGCTGCTGCCTCTGCCGCCGCCACGCGGCCCTCGGGAGCGCCGGGGAGGGGAGGGGAGGGGAGGGGAGGGGGGCCGAGGGATGCGCTGCCCGGCGGCGGCGGCGGCGGCGGCGGGGGGGGGGGAGGAGGAGGAGGCGGCCACCTGCCCGGGCGGGCTTCTGCCGGGAGGCTGCAGGTGCCGCTTGGCGTCGCCGCAGCCCCGCCCAGGAGGCCGGGCCCGCCGCCTCGGCCCGGGGGCCGGCCGGAGCAATGGCGGGGGACGCGAGCGAGCGAGCGAGCTCGGGCAGGGGCGCTGGGCCGGCCTGCGCCCGCCACCCGCGCGCGGCTCGGGCCTCCTGCCGGCTGGATGCTGGGCAGCGGCGCCGGCCCCCCCCCGCCCCCCGCGAAAGACGGCCGACGGGCCCCCTGCGCCTCGCCGCCCTGCCTCAGGGCCCGGCCCGCCCGGGGGTCGCCTGGGGGCCGCGGCCGCGGGAGCCAGCCGGCCGGCCGGCCGGACTCGGCCCCCCCCGCCCGGCGTCCTCCTTCCTTCCCCCCCGGTGAGCGGCCCCGCGGGCGCCAGGTGGCCGCAGCGCCGGCAGCCCCGAGGGGGCGCGCGGCGCGGCGCGGCAAGGAGGGCGGGCGGCCTTCGGGCCCCGCGGCCGGGCGTGGCGAGCGGGCCGGCTTGGGCGTCAAGGCGGGCGAAGCGGCTTCGGGCTCCTCGGCCCGGCGGGGACTTGCGGCTTGGCGGGTGGAGGCGGCCGTCGAAGAAGCCCCCCCCCCCAGCACGGAGCGAGCGGCGGAGGGAAGGGGAGCGGGGGGGGGACCTGGGGGCAGGAGCTCTAGGCTGGGCGGGGGGAGCGGGCTGGAGGGGGCTTTCGGGGGGACGCGCCGCCCCTCCCCTCCGACGCCCCCACGGCCTTTCCGTCCCTGTCGGTCGCCCGCTCGCACCCTTCCCCCCCCCCGGCCTGGAGCCGCCGCGCTTCCCTGGCGGGGGGGGGGGGGTTCGCCGGCCTGGCCGGCCCTCCGCCCCCCTGCCCCGGGCCACCGGGAGGCCGCGGGGGCGCCGCCGAGGCAGCCGGGGGGCCCGCCCGAGACCCGCCCGTCGGCCCCTTCGGGTGGGGCGGGGCTCTGCTGGCCAGGCGGGAAGGCCCCCCCCCGACAGTGCGGGTGGGCGAGGCTCCCCTTCCCAGGCCGCGGCAGCAGCTTCAGGTGTGTTTGCGGGTGGTTCCCCTCCACCCCTTTGCCAGTGAGGGGGGGGGGCTGTGCTACTCTCCCCTGACCTCTCAGCGTGGGGCATCCCGCTTCCTGGCCCAAACAGAACTGGACCCCCCCTTCTTGACAACATCTCAGCTCCAGAGCCAGCCACCCCCCCTCCCACAGCAAGCCCTACCTGTGGGGTGGGCTTCTGCCCTGGGTAGAGAAAACCCTGGCGATGCCGAGTGGGCAGGCAAGCAGGCCACGCCGCTCAGGCACATCTGCCAGGCCCACAGCAGGACAGAGGCAGAGCGAGGCCAAACCCCCCCCCCCCCGCTGTGGTGCTCTGGACCCTCCCTGCTAGCGTGGGAGGGGACAGGGGTAAATGAGCGCCAGGAGGCCAGGAGCAGGATTTTCCCCTTTTATTGGATATAGTGAGCCAGGTGTGGGGCCCGGAGGCGGGGCAAGAGGAGAGGGCCTACAGGTGAGCTCAGGTCCGGTTCCTGGCCGCAGGGGCGGGGCAAGGGCGCCTGCTGAAGTTGGTGAGGATCTGGTGCTGCTGCTGGCGGAACGGAACCACAAAACTGCCGGGGGGGAGGAGGCCCTGCCCATCAGCACCCACCTTGCCCATGAAGACGTAGCTGGCACCTGCAAGGGACGAGACACGGAAAGCTCCCGAGAGACGCGCCAGGGGTGCAGGGGCTCCCGCGGGCCACAAAGCCAGGTGGCTGCAGGGTCTCTCTCCTGCCTGGCGTGGCCCCAATCCCAGGCTTGCCTCCAGCAGAGCCAGGCGCCACCTCTGCCTCCCTCCGGATTATACACTTCCTCCAGAGTGGGTCTTTTTCTCCAGCTAATTTCATGGGGGCAGAATTAAGTTGGACCCTGGCGACAACTTTGACCTTTGGCGACCCTTTAGGACCGTCCCCAGGCCCTGGGGCATCCCCACGAACATGTTGGCCTGCAGAGGAGACCTGGAACACCACACCAGCCAAAGGGAAGTGGCTGGCTGGCTCCCAGGTGGCCTGATCTGCACTCACCTTTCTTGAGGATGGGGCATTGTCTACAAGGCACTTCCAGGCGGAGGAGGACGGAGGCGTCGCTTCCTGCTGGGGGGAGACTCAAGGCGCCGGCCTTGTAAGTGTTCATGAGCAGCACAGTGGCCGTCACTCTGCTCCCAGCACCTCGGACGGCTGTTTTCACGGTCCCCATGAGCACTGCACAAGCCAAGAGAAGAGGGAGCCATGAAACGGCCGGTGGAGGGGAGGGGGCATTCCAGACAACTGCCTTGGAGCAGGGGCTGCTGCGGCCACCCAGGCTGGCAGAAGTGGGGGGGGGATTCACGTGCACGCATGCCTTGCTGCATTGCCAATTCTAACCCCGGTCTCTGAAGCACACTCCCCCCCACACAGGCGCACGTCCATGCACCCACACATCTCACCAAAATCACTGGTGCAGAAATTGCTCTGGAGCGTCCCCGTCCGGCGGCATTGCTGCGGGCACACAACATCACCTGCAGGCAGCAGAAAAGAAGGGGGTCGTAACCACGCCTCCTTTCCAGCAGAGCCCCCGCCCCAGTGCCTGCCTGGGCTTCCCAAGGGACAGAGCTCTGCACATGCTCAGGGCCCCCGTCCTGTGCCAGGACCCCAGGATGCCCCCCGCTTCCTTCACTGCTCAAACCCCCTTCCAGGGCAGAGACCCACTAGCCAGGCTCTGCCAGGGCTCTCTCACTGGGGGGGCTGGTCGCTGTGGGCACTGCGCCGTTGGGCCGAGGTTTCGTCTTTGGTTTCTGGGCCGGCGGCTGTCTGGGCTGCCCTGCTGGTTTGCTGGTGGGTTTGGGCCTGGGAAGGCTGGGTCTGCTACCCGGCTTAGTGCCCGGGAAGACGCGGCTGGGGGGCTCGGGGGCAGCTTTGTCCACCAGCTCGTTGCGGCTCTTCACTAGATAGGAAGCAGAGAAGCCGTCGGCCGTGACACTGAGGTCAGAGACAAACTGGACCAGCAGTTCATTTCCATCCGAGTAGACCGGGCTGAAGAGAGAAAAAGGAGTGAAGGGGTTTCTGCCCTCTGGAGCCAGGGACACCCCCCCCCTTGGGCACACAGTTGTTGAGCTGTCCGGGCTTCTCTCTGGAGCTCTGGGCTTTCTAATCTCTCGTCGCCCTGGGGGGGAGTCTGAGGTGTTCTCCCCCTGCCCAGGAACCCTGATGAAAAGTTATTGTGAAATGACACCCAAGTAAGTTTTGACCCCAAAAGGTGGACCTGTACCTGGGGGAGTTGTCTCCGCAGAACTTGCCAATCCGATTTGAGTCATCCCGGTCACCCCCGTTGAAAACTGCAACGTAGTCATAGCGGCAGTAGGTGTCCGGCTCCACGTCAAACTTCCCAAAGGTCAACGCGATCACCTGGGGCGTGCCGAGATGCACAATCAAACTCCCACCCGGAAGCCTTTGGGAAGGGGGCGCTAGCAACGATGACCGGGGGGGGGGCAGCTGCACAAGGAAGGGGGTTGGGTGGGTTGTCAAGGAATGGGGGGTGAGAAAGTGGGGAGGCCATGCTAAGGGGCCAGGACTGGGCTCCCACCCACCCCACACACACACTTACCTTGTCCTTTGGGGCAATGATGTGCCAGGAGCAACTGATGCCTGGGGGGTAGTCACTCTCTGGCCAGTTGGGGGTCTTCAGGCTGCCATGGGGCTTCTCCAGTTTCCCCCCACAGAACTGGTTCTCTGCAAAAGGAAAGAAGTGAAGAGGAGGCAGAGACGGGGTGGGGGGAGAGACAAAGACTTCAGGTGTGCAGGTGAATAAACCATCGTTGCAAATGCTTCTTGTTCAAAGAGGAAAGGCAGGCAGGGGGTTGCATATGAGGACCTGCTTTGGTGGCAAGGAGGTGGGGCGGGGAGACAAATGCAGCCTAGCTTTCCCCCCCCCCATTGCTCTCTCTTGAATCTCTCAGAATGCAGGGGGGGCTGAGTGCTCTTGGTGTGGCTCTTCATCCTGTTCCAGGTTAGGTTTGAAAAACGCGCAAGAAACGGCTGAGATTTCTCCACAGGTGAACAACCTTGGTATGAACTCGAGGATGCGCTCCTCCTCCTCCATGAACCATCTCCCTGTGTAGAAATCTCTGCAGACAGAAGCACTTTGTGCATTAACCAGTGGCCGCAAGGCAGCCTTTCTCACCTGTCACAAGCAAGCCCACAAACAGATGCATGATGCGCCCTCTGTGGCAAACGCACAGCCAGGCTGTTTACCCACGTGCAAAAAGAGCACACAGATAACATAACAAAGCTCTTGGGACACTCACACAAACACCCGAAATTGTGCAAACTGTTCCCACCACATAGAAGCTAGGCAATTGCTGCACATTCCCTGGCAGGCCTATGGCTCTTTCGCAGAGCCTTTCTTCTGGAATGGAGTGCTCCAAACCAAACACGTCTTTAGTTCTGCCCTCCTCAACAGGGTCTGTTGTGTGGGTGCTGGATACTGGTCAGCTGTTAGGGCCTGCTGCTTCCCCCTTCCCTAGTGATCAAAGCCCTGGGCATGCACTTGGGGGAAGGGCTGGGCCAGCATCCTGCAGGAGAGGGGGGTGAGCAGCTGGGGGGGGGGAGGCCCCCAAGGGAAAGAGAACGCTGCTCAGCAAAACAGCAATTTGGGAGAGTGCAGAGTCCTGGCTAATGATGGGTTACAAGGGAGTTGAGGATCCAGCATTGGAGAGTCCAGCTTTCACCAGCTGGGGGGACAGAGGGAAGGCAGGAACAGCCCAGCCTGGCCTAGAAGGCAGGGGATCATGGGGGGGGGGGGTGTCAGATACCAGCAGGCCCCCTGTCACCCCAGCTTGGCCCCTCACGCTGGGCCTCCCCTACTGTCAATTCAATGGAGATGTTTCCCAAGCAGGCACCCCCAGCCAGCAAAGCAGCATCCTGGCCTTTCCCCCTAGACTGTGCCATGAGGCACAGCAGCTGCACTTATGAAAGGGGTGTGTGTGTCCCAGAGTCTCATACCACCCCAGGAGTCGATATGAGGGGCACCCCATTTCCATTGATTCATGGGCACCCTAAAAAATGGTCTGGACATTGGGGTTTGGAGTGGCAACAGCAAGCAAACGACATGAGATGGGGGGGGGCCTGGCACACCCCCCCCACCTCCTCCCATTCCAAGTCCTGATTGGGGTTGGGGGGCCTCAACAGGGTTGATCTGTATCTTCCCACATCAGGGCTTCGTTTTCATGGGAGGGAGGAAATTGTAGAGTCTTTGGCACTGGCACAGCCCAACTCTGGGGATTCGGCTATTCCAGAATGGAAACATGACAATTTACAGATTTAACCAGCTGTTCGGTAAGAGATTCCAAAACCTTCCCACCCCAGAATTTATCGATTAAACAGGCTTTATGTTAATACTGAAAAGCTTCCTAGAATTCACCGACCGGCTCTGCGTGGTCAGGCGGTGGGTCGTTTGTGGGGAAAGAGAAAAGAGTTTGTTTCCAGCACAACTGTAGCTGTCAAGACACAGGAAGTGCCTGATTAATTGAATTCAAACGTGAATCCAAAACATAAAACGGCCCACAGGAAACGAAGCATGTTTTCCCAGCATCCCCTCTGCTCCGGGCAAAGGCGCTGAAGGGCTGCTGGGTGCTCCGTGAGAGGGGTCGTAGGCCCCGAGCCCCACAGAGTGGTGGGCCAGGGGCGCCTTGGCCTGGCAGCGGCAGGAAGGGTCTCCTTACCATTGACGTGAGGGAGTCCGCCACTGTACCACACCAGGAATCCTCGCCCACCGGTGCCTTCGTCGGACACCATCTGCAGCATCATGCGGTTGCTGGTGGAGAGGACGGCCCCCGGGCGGAAGGTGCCGCAGAAGCGGCCGAGGCGCTGCCCTTCCACCGCCTGGTGCCCGTTGTAGACGTCCAGGTAGTCGTAGCGGCAAACGGGGTCTGGCTCCAGGTCAAAAACCCTGAAGGACAACATCACCACCTGGCCCTCCGGCACCTGGAGGAGCGAGACGGTGGTCAGAGCCAGGATCAGGCCGTGGAGGAGAACAGGAAGGGAATCCCATCAAGACTCAACCCCAAACAGTGCAGGGGACCTCCCTAATTCTCACCCCACCCCCACCCCCAATGACATTCCATATTATGCTGGCTTTTCAAATGTAACAGTTTTTTTCTAACAGTTAAGAGCTGTTCCTCGGTGGAACGAGGCTTCCTCGGGAGGTGGTGAGCTCTCCTTCCCTGGAAGTTTTTCAGCAGAGGCTCGATGGCCACCTGTCAGCAATGCTGATTCTATGACCTTAGGCGATCTGTTTTTGATCTTGAGAATCTGTATGAGCTGTCTTTTGTACTATGCCTACTTAAGGTTATTGAATTGAATTGACCTTAAGCAGATGATGAGAAGGAGGGCACCTTGGCCATCTTCTGGGCATGGAGTAGGGGGTCACTGTGTGTGTGTGTGGGGGGGGAGGTAGTTGTGAATTTCCTGCATTGTGCAGGGGGTTGGGCTAGATGACCCTGGTGGTCCCTTCCAACTTTATGATTTTATTCTATGTCATGTTTTGAGATGGAGAACAAAAGGAAAACCCCTTCATCTGTTATGTGAGGATGACATGTTGGGGGAGTGGTGTGTGTGTGTGGGGGGGAGCATATCGTATCCCCTGCCAAGGCTCTTGTTGTGAGCTTCACCCAGACTCTGCTTCTGGCTTCCAGACTCACAAGGGATTCATTTATGCCTCCAGTGTGGAGTTCTGGAGAGGGTTACAGGATCCAGTGCGGGAACCTGCACTGGTGCCATCCCGGCAAAGTGTTTCTGAGTGAGCACAGAGTGCTTTATTTTTCCCAGCCAGAAACTACAAGCAGCCCCCACCCCCAGTGCTCTGCTGGTCTGCTCTGCAGGCCCTGACCCCCCTCCCCAAGGGGTGGTTACCGTAATGGTCCAGGTGCATTTCTTGCTGGCAGGATAGTGGGCGGGGAAGCCCTCGCTGGCGATGTAGCCGGTGTCTCCGGTATGGTCGCCCCCGCAGAGGAAGACAGGTCTGGGCAGAGGGACAGAGAGAGGAAGCAGTGGGGCCTGGCAGGAGGGGCCAGCTGTAGCCCCCCCTCTGTCGGGGAGAGCCAGGATGGTGTAGTGGTTAAGAACGGTGGTTTGAAGCTGTGGACTCTGATCTGGAGAACCAGATTTGATTCCCCCCTCCTCCACATGAGCGGTGGAGGCTAATCTGGTGAACTGGATTTGATTCCCAGCTCCTACACACCAAGCCAGCTGGGTGACCTTGGGCAAGTTACAGTTCTTTTAAGAGCTCTCTCAGCCCCACCTCCCTCCCAGGGTGTCTGCTGAGGGGAGGGGAAGGCGATTGTAAGCCGGTTTGAGTCTCCCTTAAGTGGTAGAGAAAGTCAGCATATAAAAACCAACTCTGCTTCCCTGGCCCCAAAGAGCAGGAGGGCGCGCCCTAGGCAGGGCCCAACTAGTGCTGGGGACTCCGGGCGGGTAGCAGAGCCGGACTGGGGGGAAGCCGCGCGCCCCGGAGGCGAGCCGCAGCCCTCCGCCCCCGCGCTCCTGGAGGGCCCGCGCTCCCCCACCCCCCTCCTTCCCAGTAGCGCCGGACGGCCTGGCCAAGAATTCCGGGAATCCGCTCGGCGGGCTGGGCTGCTGGCAGCTGGCGCAGCCTAAGCCCTTCCAGATGTGCCGGAGGGCGCGCCCCCCCGGGGCTGGCCGAGGGAGGGGGGCGACTGGCGTCGGGGGGGGGTACCTGGTGTGGTTGCCGGCGGGGGCGGCCGGGGGGTCCTGGGTCCGGCTCAGCCGCGGCAGCCAGAGCAGCAGCTGCAGCATCAGCAGCGGGGCGAGGGCGGACGGCTCCATTGGAGCGGGGCGCTGCGCTGCGCTGCGCTGCGCTGGACGGGGCGGACGACGAGCGGCGGTCCCAGCTGCTCCTGCCGCGCCGCGCCGCGAGGAATGGCTCAGGCGGCCGGAGGGGCTCCGGGGAGGAGGCGTCGGCCGCCTGCGAGGGGGCCGGGCTGGGCCGGGCGGCCAGACCCCGCGGGCCGTCGCGGGCGGGACTCCGGGCAAGCGGGGCTCCGAGCGAGTGCAGAGAGCCCGCCCAGCCTCCCCCGCAAGCGACCCGCAGCGCTGAGGGGGAGGGACTCAGACTCTGAGACACGTGTTGTACGTTCAGACGTGCTACACGTTCTCCCGCCCTTATGAGTGGCATCGATATGGGTAAGTAGGGCAAGATGCTGTTTCTCGCTAAGGAGGCATCAGCTGAGGGTTGGCGGAGTCTTCCATCCCCCACTGAGGTCGGTGCCTCAGTGTGTTGGGTCAGTCTGGGGGGTGGGCAGTCTCCGCTCCTCAATTGTTTCTGCCTCTCTTGGTTAGTGAGCGGATGCTGTTTTGCACGCGCGTGTCTCTGCCGCGTGAGCCGAAAAGCAGGAACTGGAGCAAGGCCAAGCAGGCTGCACGCCGGACTCAATCTGTGGGCCTGGGGTCGGTGTGGGTCTGATGCCAAAAAGCTCGGACCATTTTGTCCTGAAGGGTCGGATTCACTTCCCGACTCTACCCTCTTTGGGTGAGGAGCTGATTTGCGCTCGCCCACGGGGGCTCATAGATCCCATTGGATTCCAGAGGACCCTGCGGGGTCTTATTCCCCCCCCCGCCGCGATTGATTCTCCAGATGTGCTTGTGGAGGACTCCGGCTCTCTGCACCCAATGATGGAGGTGCACCCGCCGCCCTCTTCACCCCTGCCGAAAACGGGGCCCCGGTACACCGAGGAGCTTCCGAAGATGGACCCGGAGCTTAGAGAGCTTAGAGAGCTAGAGGGAGTTTGGCGGCGACGTCGTTTGTGAACGCCTGTGAGGTGGCGGCGGTGGAGGCTGCCCAGGAGTATGCGGCAGCAGCCTCCCCCGTGTCTGCTAGCTCTTGCCCAGCACAATTATTTAGGATAACTAAATCTCTTACGTCCCTAGGAGGACAGCCACATTTAACCACGAATTTGACCCATAGCTGTGAGGCATTTGCGACCTTTTTTTGCGGATGAAGCCTTGTTGTTCTGCTGTGACCTCCCTGCCAACCTTGATACAGTGATGGGACTAGAGGCCCTCCACCCATCTTCTGGTCTGCTTTTGGACCACTTCAGCTGCAGGATCCTGTTAGCTGTGAGGCCCACTGCATGCCTCTTAGACCCATGCCCACCCTGGCTGGTCAAGGCTGGTCTGGGTGTAGTTTGGGCCTCCCCTAGGAGAGATGGTCAACCCAGGGGTAGCACAGGGACCTTCCCAGGGGCTTTGAAAGAGGCAGCGGTGTGTCTGCTCTTGAAAAAGCCATCTTTAGATCCCAGTGATCTTACCAACTACCTCAGTATCGAATCTCTTGTACCTGGGTAAGGTAGTTGAGAGAGCAGTCACCAAACCGCGACAGGATTTTCTGGATGACATGTCAGCTCTTGATCCATTCCAGTCAGGTTTCTGCCCTGGCCATGGGATGGAGACAGCTCTGGCCACCCTCATAGACAATCTCTGCCGACAGCTGGATCAGGGTGGGTTGTGGCTGCTAATACTTCTAGGTCAGCAGCCTTTGACATGGCTGGCCACAATCTTTTAGACCACCGCCTCACCGGCGGCATCGGAATTTGGGGAACAGCCCTTCCTCCATGACCGGGGACAGAGGGGGGCACTTGGGGAGGAGGTATTGTGGTGGCACCCCTTGGGTGCAATCCTCCTATGTTATTTAACATCTACATGTGCCCCCTTGCCCAGCTTGTCAGGAGTTTCGGTCTGGGTTGTCACCAGTACGCTGATGACACCCAGCTTTATCTGCTGATGGACGGCCATCTGGCCTCCACCCAGGACACACTGCCCAGGTGCTTGGATGCCATGACTGGGTGGTTGAGGAAAAGCCAGCTGAAACTGAATCCATCAAAGATGGAGGTCCTGTGGCTCTGTTGGGGCTGCCCTGAGACGGGATGCCAGCTCCCAGCTCCAGACGGTGTGCAACTAACACCGGCACCTCCTGTCAAGACTCTGGGGGTGATTCTTGATGCCACCTTATCAACGGAGGCTCAGGTCACAGCCGTGGTCAAGGTGGCTTTTTTCCATCTCCGCCGGGCCAGGCAGTTGGTGCCTTCTCTCTCCTGCCCTGATCTAGCCACAGTGATCCAGGCAGCCGCCACCTTTAGGCTGGATTACAGTAACTCGCTCTACGTAGGGCTGCCCTGGAGACTGATCTGCAAGCTACCCTTTTCTAGACTACTAACTCCAGCTGGTACAAAACACTGCAGTTGAGGCTTGTTACGGGGACCCCGCTGTGGGAACGTATTCAGCCAGAGTTTCATCAACTGCACTGGCTCTAGCTGGATTATTGGATCAGGTTCAAGGTGCTGGTTTTCACCTTTAAAGCCTTACATGCTCTGGGACCTTTGTACCTTCAGGACTTCCTGTCCTGGTATGTCCCCCCCCCAAAAAAGCACTGCACTCTGCAAATAACAGCTTGATGGTGGTCCCCAGCCCAAGAAGTGTGCTTGACAAGGGCCAGGGCTGGGGATTGAGGGCGGGATCCAAGTCTAAATAAATTAAATGAATAAAAATAAAAGGGAGCTTCACCCCAGCCTACTGGCACACACCAAAATGCAGTCAAGCTCAATTAAGCACCAGCCGGCTATTAAATCACCTTTCATCCACTTGAGGGCGGCGCTATAGTGAGGGGACGGGGTCAGCAGCCGAGGGGCATATGGCCGACCTGAGATGGAGTTATTGGGGCCGTTGCATGTGGCGAAGGGCTGTCCACCAGTCAGGGCATGGTGGGGCAGAGGGTCTACCTGCAGACAGAAGGCAGGGGAAGAGATCAACGAAGACACAGGTGGGCGCCCAGCAGAGCTCAGCCAATAGGGGAATGGCAGAGGCAGTGCCAAGATCGGAGGGACAGTTGTGGGCAGGGACCTGAGAGCAGTGTTCGCTATGGGGGCGGAGCCTGATTGTCCCCAGGCTCTGCGTGGGCCTCCTGGTGTCTGCAGCCCAAATACCCGCCTCCAGAGGGCTTGAACCGGACTAGGCGGGGAAGGGGGCACCAGGTTCACCCTCATTCTCCTGCGATCCTCATGGGCATTCTTGGGTCAGTCGGCCTCACAGCTGACCTACCTGGCAGATATTGTGAAGATAAAACAGGGAGTGGGGCCAAGGCTGAGTAAAAAGCACACTCTTGGCACGTGCAGAGTGCTTTCCTTGCCCCCAACGGCTGCCCAGCTCTTTTAGGGCTGAGCTATCGCTACTGGGGCGTGCAAACTCTGGGAGGCAGCTGAGCTCGAGGCTGGGCTGCGTTTGCAAATCCTGCTCTGTGCTCCTCTCTTCCCCGCAGGAAAAGTACTCAGCTGGGCTGCAACCATCCTGCCTCCGCCGTCCAAAGGGCAACCCTTGAATACTGCCCCACCTGGGCTGACACTCTGCTGCTCCTCGGCCCTCCTGCCAGGACCAAGGCCAGAAAATCTCAGCTCCTCCATGTGGCCGGGCCTCTCCAGCCGCTCTTCTCCTTGGTCCCCACCACCCCGCTGGCCGAAGAGCCCCTGCCTTGCCCCCCTCCCCATTCCCCCAAGGAAGACGAGCGCAGCCGAGGCAGAGAGAGGCCACCTTTATTGGACAGGATGCTGCAGCCCTGTGTGTAGGTGCCCCCCCCCACGCACCCCAGCGCCCCCTGCTTCTGAGGAAGCCATAAACACAACACCGGAGCCACAGCCAGCCGGAACACCCCAAAACGCACGTGTGGAGGGGACAAGTTGTGCCTGGGGCTCCCAGAATTACAACTGATCTCCAGCCTACAGAAAAGCCACTTGGGGGGGGGGGGGCACCGCGGCATCAACTCCTTCCCTCCCTCCCTGAGGCATTGCCAGACCCAGAGCGGGCAACCGTCACTGTGGCTTGCTCAACATCTCAGGGCTGGATCTCCCCCACCGCGAGCTGGAAGCATCACAGCAATTACAACTGGGGGTGTGTGACACCGGGCGGGGGGGGGGCTTGCCACACCACCATCTGAATGGGCAGAATCACCACAGAGGAAGATGTTGCCAACAGAACTCAGCCCCCCCACCCTGCCCCACTGAACAGGCAGAGGGTGCGGCGCACACCCCTGCTAGCCGTCCCCCTGTAGCAGAGGAAGCCCTACAGAAAGGGTGGGGGCTGAGGCTGGTGGGGTCACCACAGCTTGAGACTCCAGAGGGGGACAGAATTCGGCTTCCCTTCTGGGCACAGAAATGCCTCCCTGCCTTGTGCAGCCCACAAGGGCCACTCAGCTGCTGAGCCTTCCCCCCCCCCACAATGTACCGCCCCCCCCCCAAGGTTGAAAGACACATACATAGACAGGGAAGCAGACAATGTACCGCCCCCCGTGCGACCAGCCCATGGTACCCACACACAGAAAGGAAAAGATGCCAACTCCAGCCAAAGAAAACTCTTCCTGCTCCACACTGGACCTCTCAAGAGGGATATACCCCCCACTCCCCCACACACACTCACACAACCAGCCACGCCTGCCCCACCCTGTCTGTAGGCAGGACAGGGCAATCACTGGGGGGGAGGACATTAGGATCTTGCCTCCCCCCCCATCCTGATTCCCTACAACTGCCAACACACAAGCTCTCACAACTTCCCCCCACCCACGTACTTCTTTGCAGAATCCTTCCCACTTCCCCCACCCCACCCAGCTCCCTCCCTGCAACAGCCATCAAAAAGGGGCCACGAGGCCTCCTCCTCTTCCTCATGACAGGATCTTTGGCTTCCCCCCTTCCTCCACTCCCCCCTTTCCCCCAGCAGGCTCCGCTCTTCCTTCATCCCCGTTGCCCCCCCCCCAACACAGTGCCCTGTCCTTTTGAGTTCACGCAGGCTGAATGGGGGGCCGTCCTTTCCTCCACGCTTAACAACTCCCCCCCATTACACAGTGCTTTCCTTCTCCTGCTGCAGGTTGGGTGCTGATCGCTGTCGGCGCATGCGTGGGGGGGTTTCGCTGTCAGGGTTGCCGGGCCGGTGCTGGGGGTAGGGCTGGTGCTGGCGGGGGTAGTAGTTGTGCTTGCGGGCTGGGTACTGCTCCTGGCCTTGTCCGCGCCGGCCCCGATGCCCGCCCTCCAGGGAGTTGCGCCGGGCTGGGCGGGCCGCACGTTTCTGCTGGGGCTGGGGACTGCCTCGACGGGCGGGCTGGGGGCTCGGAGGCTGGGGGGCCTCCACACTGGCCCCCGGCTCCTTCTCCCCACTGCCGCCGCCCCCCACCATGAAAGCAGTGTTGGGCCCCCAGGAGTAGCGGTGCTGGGGGTTGCTCTTGAAGGGGAAGCGCAGCTTGCAGTCCTGCGGGGGGATGAATTTGCCAGGCGCGGTTCCCTGCGGCTGGCTGCGGCGCAGGGACCGGCTGAGCTGCTGCTGCTGCAGGTTCTGGAGCCGGGCCTGCTCCTGCCGAAGCCAGCGGAGGCGCCCACGGCGGAAAGCAGGGTCCTTCTCCATCAGGCGGGTGACCCGGTCAGAGCAGGAGGTTGCCTCCATCTCCTCCTTGCTGCCCGGCTGCTCCGCAGCTTCGCTGTCCACTGCCAGGTCTTCGGCAAGCAGCAAGGAGCCCCATTCGTTCTCTAGGTCTTCGTCCTCCTGCGGTGAAGTGGGGGGGGGGAGAGAAAGGGGCACACGCATGAAACTGCCATATACAGAATTAGATCATCAGTCCCATCAAAGGCAGTCTTGTCCACTGACTGGAAGCAGCCTTCCGGGGTCTCAGGCACACGGAGGTCCTGCCCATCGCCTGCTCTTTTTTCTACAGCGGCCGGAAATGGCACCTGGGACCTTCTGCAAGCCAAGCGGAGGCTCTTCCACAGAGCCACAGCCGCTCCCTGGGCCTCCATGGGAGTCTGCTCGGTCCCCCCTTTTGTGGCCTCCATCCCAATCTCTGCCCCCAGCTCTCAACATTCTGGGGAAGGGGCCACGTCCAACAAAAGCCAGCAAGCAACGGAATTCTGCCCCAAGGGAATAATACATGTCAGAGAATTCCCTCCCCCCAAAGCACCCCATCCCACTCCGTGGGCGTGTTATTGATCTGTTGCAGAATTCAGCTTCTCTTGCTGTAAAACTGGGCAGAGGGTGGAGTCTGGGGCAGGTCTGAGTCCAGCACCCAGACACAGAGACCCAGGAGGAATGCTCAGGGCCAGCTTCCACAGCCTGCTTCTCTGGGGCTTCGGCAACGCTTTCTCCTCCCCCCCCCCCCACACAACCACCTGCAAGGGTAGTTTTGGGAGAAAAAATCACAAGAGACTTTTGGGTGCTCAGAAGGTGGAAAGACAGGCGACCTCTGCTCAGCAACCATCAGACTGCAGATCTTTGTGGAAGACTCATTCTTGCCAAGTTTGAACCCAGCCCAGGCTAACCTGCCTTCAGATCTGGGAAGCTAAGCAGGGTTGGCCCTGGTCAGCACTTGGATGGGAGACCACCCAGGAAGTCCAGGGTTGCTTCGCAGAAGGAGGTGATGGCAAACCACCCTCTGAATGTCTTTTGCCTTGAAAACCCCTTGAGGCGTCACTTGACGGCACTTCCCACCAACAACCACCAAGTTTGAAACCACCAAGGACACATGATGGAAGTGTGGCGGTGGTCGCAGCAGCTCACCTGGGCAGAGATGGGGATAACCCGCTCCATCTTGACCACACGATCCCGCAGAGAGCGGATCTCTTCATCCTTCATGTTGTTCTGGATTTTCACCTCTTGAAGGATATCGGTCAACTTGTCGATGTGAGCTCGGAGGTCATCTACGTCAGTCCCGGGGGCACCGGCTCGGCCATCGGAGGCCCCCCCACCAGCATTGCTGTAGGTCACGGTCCCATCGGCCTCGCCCACCCCCACAGTGTCCCACACATCCCGGGCCACGGCCCGCCAGCTGTCCCGCTCGTTGGGGTCCCGCTTCCCGTAGAGGCGGCAGAGCTCTTTCATCTTGACAATGCTCATGGCCTCGATTTCCTGGCGGGAGTGGCGGAAGTCGTTGAGCGCCACCTCGTAACAGATCTCCTTGACGGCTTGCATCTTGAGGTCGGCCAGTGTCAGCCAGCGGGGGTCCTTGGCCAACCGGCGGCGCTGCGGGATCTGGTAAACACGCAACGGCTCCCGCTTCTTGCCCGAGCTCGGCAGGCCGCACCGACGCACAATGGTTTGCACTTTGGTGGCTGGGAGCTTCTCCCTCAGCGAGGAAATGAGGCGCCAGCTCTCCTCGCACGAGCGCTTGTCTGAATCATCGCCACTGTCCGAGTCTGCATACTGCCGGGGAGGGAAGAGGGAAGGGCTAGACGGAGGACAGATTACCACACAGAGAGCCCCTGTCCCCCGCCTGTAGGCCTTCCAAGGGCAGTGAGTGGGGCGCAGGTATCATACCCTGCATGAATCAGCAATCTGTTGGCGAGACCAGGGGTCCCCAACTACACCACCAATGCCTTTCGTGGAGTGTTTTCAGAACATGCTGGTGGGGCCAGCAGAGCTTCTGTTTGGCCACTGGAGATATGGAAGATACTCAGCTGACTGTTTCTTAGCTAACTCAATATGTATATTTGTGTGTACACAAGAAAGTAATTTTAAACAATAGGCTACAATCCGAGTTATATATAACCTCACTCCCTGAAATGATGTGGTTAGCTCTCCTCCTGCAACAGCTGCTTTGTGACTGTGTCAGGTTTCCAAACATGCCCACTAACTCGAAAAGGCTGGGGACCCCTGAGCTTGACAGGCTGTTGGTGTGATGGCGCACAGCTGTGCCAGCAAACAGGGGTGGCAGCAATGCTGGGCACATCCGCCCCCTGCAGAACACTGATCGGAAGTAGTCACTCAGCCTCCCTGAGGTGCTCAACGAACATCCCCCCGCTGCCTGGGAAATGGAGACCGGTCGACCCTCGCCCCCGTACCAGCCTCTGCTGCTCCAGAAGAAGGTCGGCCTCCTCCTTCTCCCGCCGATACTGGTTCTCCAGGTCGTGGAGTCTAAAGGGAGGGGGAGAGGAGCAGAAATAGTCAGGGCAAGGGGCGGCAGGCCTCAACACGACCCAGGCTCTGCCCCCATGCCAGGCGGGAACTGGCAACACGACCCAGGCTCTGCCCCCGTGCCAGGCGGGAACTGGCCCTTGCAGAGGTTGGGCCCTGTGGAGGTGAGACGGGCTGCCCCCAGGCCCCTTCCGGGCCTCGATTCTCTTCTAGGTGGCCTTCCAGCTGGACTGAAAGGGGGGCGGCGGCGCTGTGTGTTTTGCCGATGGCTCGTTTTAGATGGTGATGCGGCTTTTAATTGATTTTTTTTCTATTTTAACCTTGAGGGTGGAAAAGCAGCCGAAATGTTTTCCAAAACAAAGCAATACCAGCAACGCTTCTTTATTCCTGTACTTCATTTATCCCCCAGCTTCCTTCCCCAGTGGGGACCCAAGGCGGCTTATGTGGTCCTCCTCTCCTCCACTTTATTCTCACGTAATCCGAGTGCGCACGACTGGCCCAGGGTCACCCAGCAAGCTTCGAGCCCAAGAGTCCCCGGTCCTGGCCCAACACCCTAACCATCACACCGGGCTGGCTCCTTCCGGCTCACAGGCCCCATTCTGAGGAAGCGCGTTTTCTCCTCAGCATTCAGCGTGATCACCTCATACATGGGTCTACGCAGGACAAGCTAACGGAGGGTGTGGGGGCCGGTCAGAGCACCCCTTTCCAAAGCAGGAAGGGGCACCACTCCCCACCTCCCAGCAGGGCCAGGTGAGGAGCCTTTAAGGCTTGCATTCCCAGGCCATCCTGCAAGCCCAGGTTACCTTCAGCCAAGGCCTCATACCCAGGTTCTGCTGCTTGGAAGGCCCCTCTCCTGGCCAGCACCCATCACGTTCCCCCCCCCACTACACGTGTGTGAGTGTGCGCACACACATCCCCACTTGCCTCTTCTCCATCTCCAGCTTGATGTCGATGCCCTGCTTCTCCAGCAGCTCCCGTTGGGCGAAGTTCCAGTCCACCGGCTCCGGCTGGCTCTCGAGGGGGGGGTTCCTCTCTCTCTCCATCCGCGCCTGCTCCGGGTGGTTGAAGCGGAAAACGTGGTTCTTGCCCATCACAATTCGGTTCCCTGGAGATACCACCATCATGCTCAGAGGGGCACAGGATACCAGTGGACAAGGGCCGACCCAGAGGAGGCAGTCCTCGACAGCATGCCAGCATCACGGGAGAGGATCCAACCGGGGGGGGGGGTTGTTCTGTTACACTGGCTCCCGTGAAGTGAACCAGAATTATTCAGGCCCGCCACTGTGAGTCTGTCTGTCTCAGTGCCCCACATTCTGCCACCCGAGGGGCTGCCTCACACTGCCCCTTGGCAGAACGGGTGAGTCCATTAGAAAAGCTGGGGCCTCTCCCAGAAAGCACCCAGAAGCCTTCTGTTGACCCTGGCCCCTCTCTCAGCTCAGACCCTTGATGGCAAAACGCGGCCCTGGGTCCCAGCTCCAGGCATCAAAGCCCAGGGGCTCAGCACCACCTGGCACTGCACACCCTACCTGATCTCAGCACGAGTGTCTCCGTCACCTGCTTCCCGTTGACGTAGGTCTCTGCACCCTCACACGGCTCCAGCGTAACAACAACTGAAAGGGGAGGGGAGGGGGCCGGAGATCAACACCACTCTTTCAAAGATCCCCTGGCACCAGGACCACCTGCGTCCACTTGGCCTTTGCCCTATGGCTAACCAACCCCGGCGTGCCCCATCTCAGAGAGAAGTGGAAGCAGGAAGTGAGGCGCCTGGCAATGGCTCCCCACGCCCTACCAAGACCCACCAACCACCTAATACCTGCTGGCGCACTCCCCTGCAGTCACATCACTCTGCTCCACGCAAGCACAAGAGACGGGAGAGGAAATGTCATTATTCTAGAGCCATCGTTGGAGACACTTCAGCCTCCAGCCCCCTGCCCCCCAGGCCCCCCAGCCCACCTTCTCCGGACTCTGTGGTGACACTGCGGAAGAGGCAGTGCCGCTCCTTAATGAACTGCCCTGTCAGTTTGACGTCCACGTTCTCCTGCCCAACTCTGCAGCAGAAAAAAGACAGGTCCAGAAGGGGCGGTGGTTGGGGGGGAGGGAGAGGTGGAGAGGGAGGGAGGGAGCAGTCGGGGCAGCTCCGAGGGGCCCCCATCCTCACCGCCCAGCCCAGCGGTTCTCACCGTGTGATGCCATCTTTGATGTGGTAGAGGAGGCACTCAGACATCAGGGGATCTTCGTTCAGGTTAACCAGGTGTGGAGTCTGCGTGAGACACAGGATCAAGGGAGAAGCAGGAGATACAGTGAAAGGCAAGAGGGGGACTGACTCTGCAGGTGAGCCACTTTCATGTGTGTGTGTGCGTGTGCGCGCTCCCCCCCACCAAGAACCCTTCTAACCACAATGTTAGAATGCCTGGCAAGGCACTGGGGGAGCAACTGAGGCACTGGGACCACCACCACAAAGGCTTTAAAAAGGCCTGTGCCAAACAGACTGCAAAGGGACAGCCACGTTAGGCTGTTGCAACAATACCCCCCCCAGTGGGGGCACCATAAAAAGAGTAACGACATTTATTTCCAGATGAGCTTTCATGGATTTTCAGAAGACGTGAGTTGTGAAAGCTGATCTGGAAATAAATGTTATTAGTCTGAAGTGGCCCCAGACTTTTGATTTATCTTGGACAAAAAGCCTGCTAAATTGATATTG
>NW_026612094.1:0-5000 GCF_029931775.1 Euleptes europaea
TCCTAACCCTAACCCTAACCCTAACCCTAACCCTAACCCTAACCCTAACCCTAACCCTAACCCTAACCCTAACCCTAACCCTAAACCTAAACCTAAACCTAAACCTAAACCTAAACATAACACTAACCGTAACCCAACATAACCGTAACCCTAACCGTAACCCTAACCCTAACCCTAACCCTAACCCTAACCCTAAACCTAAACCTAAACCTATACCTAAACCTAAACCTAAACATAACACTAACCCTAACCCAACATAACCCTAACCCTAACCCTAACACTAACCCTAACCCTAACCCTAACCCTAACCCTAACCCTAACCCTAACCCTAACCCTAACCCTAACCCTAAACCTAAACCTAAACCTAAACCTAAACCTAAACCTAAACATAACACTAACCCTAACCCAACATAACCGTAACCCTAACGTTAACCCTAACCCTAACCCTAACCCTAAACCTAAACCTAAACCTAAACCTAAACCTAAACCTAAACCTAAACCTAAACATAACACTAACCCTAACCCAACATAACCCTAACCCTAACCCTAACCCTAACCCTAACCCTAACCCTAACCCTAACCCTAACCCTAACCCTAACCCTAACCCTAACTGTGAACATAACCCTAACCCTAACCCTAACCCTAAACCTAAACCTAAACCTAAACATAACACTAACCCTCACCCAACATAACCGTAACCCTAACCGTAACCCTAACCCTAACCCTAAACCTAAACCTAACCCTAAACCTAAACCTAAACATAACACTAACCCTAACCCAACATAACCGTAACCCTAACCGTAACCCTAACCCTAACCCTAAACCTAAACCTAAACCTAAACCTAAACCTCAACCTAAACCTAAACATAACACTAACCCTAACCCAACATAACCGTAACCCTAACCGTAACATTAACCCTAACCCTAACCCTAACCCTAACCCTAACCCTAACCCTAACCCTAACCCTAACCCTAACCCTAACCCTAAACCGAAACCGAAACCGAAACCGAAACCGAAACCGAAACATAACACTAACCCTAACCCAACATAACCGTATCCCTAACCGTAACCCTAACCCTAACCCTAACCCTAAACCTAAACCTAAACCTAAACCTAAACCTAAACCTAAACCTAAACCTAAACCTAAACATAACACTAACCCTAACCCAACATAACCGTAACCCTAACCGTAACCCTAACCCTAACCCTAACCCTAACCTAACCTAAACCTAACCTAAACCTAAACCTAAACATAACACTAACCCTAACCCAACATAACCGTAACCCTAACCGTAACCCTAACCCTAACCCTAAACCTAAACCTAAACCTAAACCTAAACCTAAACCTAAACCTAAACCTAAACCTAAACTTAAACCTAAACCTAAACCTAAACCTAAACCTAAACCTAAACATAACACTAACCCTAACCCTAACCCAACATAACCGTAACCCTAACCGTAACCCTAACCCTAACCCTAACCCTAACCCTAACCCTAACCCTAACCCTAACCCTAACCCTAACCCTAACCCTAACCCTAACACTAACACTAACACTAACACTAACACTAACACTAACACTAACACTAACACTAACACTAACACTAACACCAACCCTAACCCTAACCCTAACCCTAATCCAGCCTAACCCTAACCTCAAACCTCTAACACTAACCCTTACCCTAACCTAACACTAACACTAACCCTAACCCTAACCCTAACCCTAACACTAACACTAACACTAATCCTAACCCTAACCCTAACCCTAACCCTAACCCTAACCCAACCCAAACCCCTAACTCTAACCCTAACCCTAACCCTAACCCTAACCCTAACCCTACCCTAAACCTAAACCTAAACCTAAACCTAAACCTAACACTAACCCTAACCCAACATAACCGTAACCCTAACCCTAACCCTAACCCTAATTCTAACCCTAACCCTAACCCTAACCCTAACCCTAACCCTAACCCTAACCCTAACCCTAACCCTAACCCTAAACCTAAACCTAAACATAACACTAACCCTAACCCAACATAACCGTAACCCTAACCGTAACCCTAACCCTAACCCTAACCCTAAACCTAAACCTAAACCTAAACCTAAACCTAAACCTAAACCTAAACATAAACCTAAACATAACACTAACCCTAACCCAACATAACCCTAACCCTAACCCTAACCCTAACCCTAACCCTAACCCTAACCCTAACCCTAACCCAAACCCTAACCCTAACCCTAACCCTAACCCTAACCCTAACCCTAACCCTAACCCTAACCCTAACCCTAAACCTAAACCTAAACCTAAACCTAAACATAACACTAACCCTAACCCAACATAACCGTAACCCTAACAGTAACCCTAACCCTAACCCTAACCCTAAACCTAAACCAAAACCTAAACCTAAACCTAAACATAACACTAACCCTAACCCAACATAACCCTAACCCTAACCCTAACCCTAACCCTAACCCTAACCCTAACCCTAACCCTAACCCTAACCCTAACCCTAACCCTAACCCTAACCCTAACCCTAACCCTAACCCTAACCCTAAACCTAAACCTAAACCTAAACCGAAACATAACACTAACCCTAACCCAACATAACCGTAACCCTAACCGAAACCCTAACCCTAACCCTAACCCTAACCCTAAACCTAAATCTAAACCTAAACCTAAACCTAAACCTAAACATAACACTAACCCTAACCCAACATAACCGTAACCCTAACCGTAACCCTAACCCTAACCCTAAACCTAAACGTAAACCTAAACCTAAACCTAAAACTAAACATAACACTAACCCTAACCCTAACCCAACATAACCGTAACCCTAACCGTAACCCTAACCCTAACCCTAACCCTAACCCTAACCCTAACCTTAACCCTAACACTAACCCTAACCCTAACCCTAACCCTAACCCCTAACCCAGCCCTAACCCTAACCTCAAACCTCTAAACCTAACCCTAACCCTAAACCTAAACCTAAACCTAAACCTAACCTTAACCCTAACCCTAACCCTAACCCTAGCCCTACCCTAACCCTAACCCTAACCCTAACCCTAACCAAACCCTAACCCTAACCCAAACCCTAAACTTAGCCCTAACACTAACACTAACCCTAACACTAACCCTAACCCTAAACACAAAACGAACATAACCCTAACCCTAACCTCTAACTTCTAACCCTAACCGTAACCCTGTCATTGACTCTTACATAACTAACCCTAACCCTAACCCAAACCCAACATAACCCTAACCCTAACACTGACATCAAAGCCTGAATCTAACCCTAGCCCAAACCCTAACCCTAGCCCAAACCCTAACCCTAACCCTAACCCTAACCCTAACCCTAACCCTAACCCTAACCCTAACCCTAACCCTAACCCTAAACCTAAACCTAAACCTAAACCTAAACATAACACTAACCCTAACCCAACATAACCGTAACCCTAACCGTAACCCTAACCCTAACCCTAACCCTAACCCTAAACCTAAACCTAAACCTAAACCTAAACCTAAACCTAAACATAAACCTAAACATAACACTAACCCTAACCCAACATAACCCCAACCCTAACCTAACCCTAACCCTAACCCTAACCCTAACCCTAACCCTAACCCTAACCCTAACCTAACCCTAACCCTAACCCTAACCCTAACCCTAACCCTAACCCTAACCCTAACCCTAAACCTAAACCTAAACCTAAACCTAAACCTAAACCTAAACATAACACTAACCCTAACCCAACATAACCGTAACCCTAACAGTAACCCTAACCCTAACCCTAACCCTAAACCTAAACCAAAACCTAAACCTAAACCTAAACCTAAACCTAAACATAACACTAACCCTAACCCAACATAACCGTAACCCTAACCCTAACCCTAACCCTAACCCTAACCCTAACCCTAACCCTAACCCTAACCCTAACCCTAACCCTAACCCTAACCCTAACCCTAACCCTAACCCTAAACCTAAACCTAAACCTAAACCTAAACCGAAACATAACACTAACCCTAACCCAACATAAC
This sequence comes from Euleptes europaea, assembly GCF_029931775.1. NCBI lineage: Eukaryota > Metazoa > Chordata > Lepidosauria > Squamata > Sphaerodactylidae > Euleptes > Euleptes europaea. Next base: position 4,036 of record NW_026612094.1, read on the forward strand.
CGTAACCCTAACCCTAACCCTAACCCTAACCCTAACCCTAACCCTAACCCTAACCCTAACCCTAACCCTAACCCTAACCCTAACCCTAACCCTAACCCTAAACCTAAACCTAAACCTAAACCTAAACCTAAACCTAAACATAACACTAACCCTAACCCAACATAACCGTAACCCTAACCCTAACCCTAACCCTAACCCTAACCCTAACCCTAACCCTAACCCTAACCCTAACCCTAACCCTAACCCTAACCCTAACCCTAACCCTAACCCTAACCCTAACCCTAACCCTAACCCTAACCCTAACCCTAACCCTAACCCTAACCCTAACCTAACCCTAACCCTAAACCTAAACCTAAACCTAAACCTAAACCGAAACATAACACTAACCCTAACCCAACATAACCGTAACCCTAACCGAAACCCTAACCCTAAACCTAACCCCTAACCCTAAACCTAAACCTAAACCTAAACCTAAACCTAAACCTAACCTAAACATAACACTAACCCTAACCCAACATAACCGTAACCCTAACCGTAACCCTAACCCTAACCCTAAACCTAAACGTAAACCTAACCTAAACCTAAAACTAAACATAACACTAACCCTAACCCTAACCCAACATAACCGTAACCCTAACCGTAACCCTAACCCTAACCCTAACCTTAACCCTAACCCTAACCCTAACCCTAACCCTAACCCTAACCCTAACCCTAACCCAGCCCTAACCCTAACCTCAAACCTCTAAACCTAACCCTAACCCTAAACCTAAACCTAAACCTAAACCTAACCTTAACCCTAACCCTAACCCTAGCCCTACCCCTAACCCTAACCCTAACCCTAACCCTAACCGTAACCCTAACCCTAACCCTAACCCTAAACCTAAACCGAAACCTAAACCGAAACCTAAACCTAAACATAACACTAACCCCAACACAACCCAAACCCTAACTCTAACCCTAACCCT
>NW_026612094.1:10000-25000 GCF_029931775.1 Euleptes europaea
AACCCTAACCCTAACCCTAACCCTAACCCTAACCCTAAACCTAAACCTAAACCTAAACCTAAACCTAAACATAACACTAACCGTAACCCAACATAACCGTAACCCTAACCGTAACCCTAACCCTAACCCTAACCCTAACCCTAACCCTAAACCTAAACCTAAACCTATACCTAAACCTAAACCTAAACATAACACTAACCCTAACCCAACATAACCCTAACCCTAACCCTAACCCTAACCCTAACCCTAACCCTAACCCTAACCCTAACCCTAACCCTAACCCTAACCCTAACCCTAAACCTAAACCTAAACCTAAACCTAAACCTAAACCTAAACCTAAACATAACACTAACCCTAACCCAACATAACCGTAACCCTAACCGTAACCCTAACCCTAACCCTAACCCTAAACCTAAACCTAAACCTAAACCTAAACCTAAACCTAAACCTAAACCTAAACCTAAACATAACACTAACCCTAACCCAACATAACCCTAACCCTAACCCTAACCCTAACCCTAACCCTAACCCTAACCCTAACCCTAACCCTAACCCTAACCCTAACCCTAACCCTAACTGTGAACATAACCCTAACCCTAACCCTAACCCTAAACCTAAACCTAAACCTAAACATAACACTAACCCTCACCCAACATAACCGTAACCCTAACCGTAACCCTAACCCTAAACCTAAACCTAACCCTAAACCTAAACCTAAACATAACACTAACCCTAACCCAACATAACCGTAACCCTAACCGTAACCCTAACCCTAACCCTAAACCTAAACCTAAACCTAAACCTAAACCTCAACCTAAACCTAAACATAAAACTAACCCTAACCCAACATAACCGTAACCCTAACCGTAACATTAACCCTAACCCTAACCCTAACCCTAACCCTAACCCTAACCCTAACCCTAACCCTAACCCTAACCCTAAACCGAAACCGAAACCGAAACCGAAACCGAAACCGAAACCGAAACATAACACTAACCCTAACCCAACATAACCGTATCCCTAACCGTAACCCTAACCCTAACCCTAACCCTAAACCTAAACCTAAACCTAAACCTAAACCTAAACCTAAACCTAAACCTAAACATAACACTAACCCTAACCCAACAGAACCGTAACCCTAACCGTAACCCTAACCCTAACCCTAACCCTAAACCTAAACCTAAACCTAAACCTAAACCTAAACATAACACTAACCCTAACCCAACATAACCGTAACCCTAACCGTAACCCTAACCCTAACCCTAAACCTAAACCTAAACCTAAACCTAAACCTAAACCTAAACCTAAACCTAAACCTAAACTTAAACCTAAACCTAAACCTAAACCTAAACCTAAACCTAAACATAACACTAACCCTAACCCTAACCCAACATAACCGTAACCCTAACCGTAACCCTAACCCTAACCCTAACCCTAACCCTAACCCTAACCTTAACCCTAACCCTAACCCTAACCCTAACCCTAACCCTAACCCAGCCCTAACCCTAACCTCAAACCTCTAACCCTAACCCTAAACCTAAACCTAAACCTAACCTTAACCCTAACCCTAACCCTAACCCTAGCCCTACCCTAACCCTAACCCTAACCCTAACCCTAACCAAACCCTAACCCTAACCCTAACCCTAACCCTAAACTTAGCCCTAACACTAACACTAACCCTAACACTAACCCTAACCCTAAACACAAAACGAACATAACCCTAACCCTAACCTCTAACTTCTAACCCTAACCCTAACCCTGTCATTGACTCTTACATAACTAACTCTAACCCTAACCCTAACCCAACATATCCCTAACCCTAACCCTAACATCCAACCCTGACCCTAACCCTAACCCTAACCCTAACCCTAACACCAACCCTAACCCTAACCCGAATCCATCCTAACCCTAACCTCAAACCTCTAACACTAACCCTTACCCTAACCTAACTCTAACACTAACCCTAACCCTAACCCTAACCCTAACCCTAACCCTAACCCTAACCCTAACCCTAACCCTAACCCTAACCCTAACCCTAACCCTAACCCTAACCCTAACCCTAACCCTAACCCTAACCGTAACCTTAACCCTAACCCTAACCCAACCCAAACCCAAACTCTAACCCTAACCCTAACCCTAACCCTAACCCTAACCCTAAATCTAAACCTCAAACTAAACCTAAACCTAACAATAACCCTAACCCAACATAACCGTAACCCTAACCCTAACCCTAACCCTAACCCTAACCCTAACCCTAACCCTAACCCTAACCCAAACCCTAACCCTAACCCTAACCCTAACCCTAACCCTAACCCTAACCCTAACCCTAACCCTAACCCTAATCCTAACCCTAACCCTAACACTAACCCTAACCCTAACCCTAACCCTAACCCTAGCCCTGGCCCTAACCCAGCTCTAACCCTAAACTCAAACCTCTAACCCTAACCCTAACACTAACCCTAAACCAAAACCTAAACCTAAACCTAAACCTAAACCTTACCTTAACCCTAACCCTAGCCCTAGCCCTAGCCCTACCCTAACCCTAACCCTAACCCTAACCAAACCCTAACCAAACCCTAACCCTAACCCTAACCCTAACCCTAACCCTAACCCTAACCCTAACCCTAACACTAACACTAACACTAACACTAACACTAACACTAACCCTAAACACAAAACGAACATAACCCTAACCCTAACCCTAACCTCTAACTTCTAACCCTAACCCTGTCATTGACTCTGACATAACTAACTCTAACCCTAACCCTAACCCAACATATCCCTAACCCTAACCCTAACCCTAACATCAAACCCTAACGCAAAATATCCCTAACCCTAACCCTAACATCCAACCCTGACCCTAACCCTAACCCTAACCTTAACCCTAACCCTAACCAAAACCCTAACCCTAACCCTAACCCTAACCCTAACCCTAACCCTAAACCTAACCCTAACCCTAACCTTAACCCTAGCCCTAACCCTAACCCTAACCCTAACCCTAACCAAAAATTTACCCAAACCTAACCCTGACCTATCCCTAACCCAAAACCTAACCCTTACCCAAATCCTAACCCTAACCCTAACCCTAACACCAACACCAACACCAACACCAATACCAACACCAACCCTAACACTAACCCTAACCCGAACCCTAACCCTAACCTAAAATAACCCTAACCTCTAACCTCTAACCCTAACCCTAACACTGTCATGGTCTCTGACATGACTATGGTATTCTATGAACATGTGCAGGATTAATTCCATATAGAGCTACTACACATCATGCAACTTGGCCACTGCAGAGGTTTGTGTAATGTATAAGGAAAGTCTGTGTAATGCTGACAGGCTAAATACAGTATAAATACAGCCACAGTACAGCCAGACTTCGGATGGTTATTGCTGGAAGACTGCAGCTGTCTGAAGTAACATTTCTCCAACTCAGAGGCCTGAGATGTAAAACATTGAGACTCTGATCCTTGTGTAGACAGCAGTTCTCTGACCAAAATCACCTTTCTGACTCAGCTGTCAGATGTCAGAATCACAAAAGCAGGACACTTTTGTCCTTCTCAAGGTCTTAAGATATCTTCATGTCCTGAGAGTACATTAATAGCTGAAACTGTACTTATTATACCTTAAAGGCATTACAGATTTTCTAGGAACCATAACAAATTTCTAGGAGCCGTTTATTCCGGTCTAGTGGTGTCTCGATGAATAAGATAACATGTCCCTTATCAGGAAGTGATCCTTTCTAAGAGTGTAGGCAGTTAACGGTCCGAACCGAAAAAACCGTGACCCAAACTTAACCCTAACACTAACCCTAACATCAAACCCTAACCCTTACCCTAACCCTAACCCTAGCCCTAACCCGAACCCTAACCCTAACCCTAACCCTAACCCTAACCCTAACCCTAACCCTAAAACTAACCCTTACCTTAACCCTAACCCTAACCCTAACCCTAACTTTATCCAATCTTAACCATGACCATAATCCTAACCGTAACCCCAACCCAACCATAACCCTAACCCAAACCCTAATCCTAACCCGAACCCGAACCCTAACCCCAACCTAACCCTAACCCTAAAACTAACGCTAACATCAAAACCTGACCCTAACCCTAACCAAACCCTAACCCTAACCCTAACCCTAAACTTAGCCCTAACAATAACTCTAACCCTAACACTAACGCTAACCCTAAACACAAACCGAACATAACCCTAACCCTAACCCAACCTCTAACTTCTAACCCTAACCCTAACCCTGTCATAGACTCTGACATAACTAACTCTAACCCTAACCCAACATATCCCTAACCCTAACCCTAACCCTAACATCAAACCCTGACTCTAACCATAACCAAACCCTAACCCTAACCCTTACCCTAACCCTAACCCTAACCCTAGCCCTAACCCTAACCTTTACCCTAGCCCTAACCCGAACGGTCTGAACCGAAAAAAACGTGACCCTAACCGTAACCCTAACTTTACCCAATCCTAACCCTAACCCTAACCGTAACCCTAACTTACCCAATCCTAACCCTAACCCTAACCCTAACCCTAACCCTAACCCAAACCCAACCCAACCCAATCCAACCCAACCCAACCCAAACCCTAACTCTAACCCTAACCCTAACCCTAACCCTAACCCTAACCCTAACCTTAACCCTAACCCTAACCCTAACCCTAACCCTAACCCTAGCCCTAACCCTAACCCTAACCCTAACCGTAACCCTAACTTTACCCAATCCTAACCCTGAGCCTGTCCGTAACCCGAACCCTAACCCAACCCAACCCAACAAAAAACCCTAACCCTAACCCTAACCCTAACCCTAACCCTAACCCTAAACCTAAACCTAAACCTAAACCTAAACCTAAACATAACACTAACCGTAACCCAACATAACCGTAACCCTAACCGTAACCCTAACCCTAACCCTAACCCTAACCCTAACCCTAAACCTAAACCTAAACCTATACCTAAACCTAAACCTAAACATAACACTAACCCTAACCCAACATAACCCTAACCCTAACCCTAACCCTAACCCTAACCCTAACCCTAACCCTAACCCTAACCCTAACCCTAACCCTAACCCTAACCCTAAACCTAAACCTAAACCTAAACCTAAACCTAAACCTAAACCTAAACATAACACTAACCCTAACCCAACATAACCGTAACCCTAACCGTAACCCTAACCCTAACCCTAACCCTAAACCTAAACCTAAACCTAAACCTAAACCTAAACCTAAACCTAAACCTAAACCTAAACATAACACTAACCCTAACCCAACATAACCCTAACCCTAACCCTAACCCTAACCCTAACCCTAACCCTAACCCTAACCCTAACCCTAACCCTAACCCTAACCCTAACCCTAACTGTGAACATAACCCTAACCCTAACCCTAACCCTAAACCTAAACCTAAACCTAAACATAACACTAACCCTCACCCAACATAACCGTAACCCTAACCGTAACCCTAACCCTAACCCTAAACCTAAACCTAACCCTAAACCTAAACCTAAACATAACACTAACCCTAACCCAACATAACCGTAACCCTAACCGTAACCCTAACCCTAACCCTAAACCTAAACCTAAACCTAAACCTAAACCTCAACCTAAACCTAAACATAACACTAACCCTAACCCAACATAACCGTAACCCTAACCGTAACATTAACCCTAACCCTAACCCTAACCCTAACCCTAACCCTAACCCTAACCCTAACCCTAACCCTAACCCTAAACCGAAACCGAAACCGAAACCGAAACCGAAACCGAAACCGAAACATAACACTAACCCTAACCCAACATAACCGTATCCCTAACCGTAACCCTAACCCTAACCCTAACCCTAAACCTAAACCTAAACCTAAACCTAAACCTAAACCTAAACCTAAACCTAAACATAACACTAACCCTAACCCAACATAACCGTAACCCTAACCGTAACCCTAACCCTAACCCTAACCCTAAACCTAAACCTAAACCTAAACCTAAACCTAAACATAACACTAACCCTAACCCAACATAACCGTAACCCTAACCGTAACCCTAACCCTAACCCTAAACCTAAACCTAAACCTAAACCTAAACCTAAACCTAAACCTAAACCTAAACCTAAACTTAAACCTAAACCTAAACCTAAACCTAAACCTAAACCTAAACATAACACTAACCCTAACCCTAACCCAACATAACCGTAACCCTAACCGTAACCCTAACCCTAACCCTAACCCTAACCCTAACCCTAACCTTAACCCTAACCCTAACCCTAACCCTAACCCTAACCCTAACCCAGCCCTAACCCTAACCTCAAACCTCTAACCCTAACCCTAAACCTAAACCTAAACCTAACCTTAACCCTAACCCTAACCCTAACCCTAGCCCTACCCTAACCCTAACCCTAACCCTAACCCTAACCAAACCCTAACCCTAACCCTAACCCTAAACTTAGCCCTAACACTAACACTAACCCTAACACTAACCCTAACCCTAAACACAAAACGAACATAACCCTAACCCTAACCTCTAACTTCTAACCCTAACCCTAACCCTGTCATTGACTCTTACATAACTAACTCTAACCCTAACCCTAACCCAACATATCCCTAACCCTAACCCTAACATCCAACCCTGACCCTAACCCTAACCCTAACCCTAACCCTAACACCAACCCTAACCCTAACCCGAATCCATCCTAACCCTAACCTCAAACCTCTAACACTAACCCTTACCCTAACCTAACTCTAACACTAACCCTAACCCTAACCCTAACCCTAACCCTAACCCTAACCCTAACCCTAACCCTAACCCTAACCCTAACCCTAACCCTAACCCTAACCGTAACCTTAACCCTAACCCTAACCCAACCCAAACCCAAACTCTAACCCTAACCCTAACCCTAACCCTAACCCTAACCCTAACCCTAAATCTAAACCTCAAACTAAACCTAAACCTAACAATAACCCTAACCCAACATAACCGTAACCCTAACCCTAACCCTAACCCTAACCCTAACCCTAACCCTAACCCTAACCCTAACCCAAACCCTAACCCTAACCCTAACCCTAACCCTAACCCTAACCCTAACCCTAACCCTAACCCTAACCCTAACCCTAACCCTAATCCTAACCCTAACCCTAACACTAACCCTAACCCTAACCCTAACCCTAACCCTAGCCCTGGCCCTAACCCAGCTCTAACCCTAAACTCAAACCTCTAACCCTAACCCTAACACTAACCCTAAACCAAAACCTAAACCTAAACCTAAACCTAAACCTTACCTTAACCCTAACCCTAGCCCTAGCCCTAGCCCTACCCTAACCCTAACCCTAACCCTAACCAAACCCTAACCAAACCCTAACCCTAACCCTAACCCTAACCCTAACCCTAACCCTAACCCTAACCCTAACCCTAACCCTAACACTAACACTAACACTAACACTAACACTAACACTAACCCTAAACACAAAACGAACATAACCCTAACCCTAACCCTAACCTCTAACTTCTAACCCTAACCCTGTCATTGACTCTGACATAACTAACTCTAACCCTAACCCTAACCCAACATATCCCTAACCCTAACCCTAACCCTAACATCAAACCCTAACGCAAAATATCCCTAACCCTAACCCTAACATCCAACCCTGACCCTAACCCTAACCCTAACCTTAACCCTAACCCTAACCCTAACCCTAACCCTAACCCTAACCCTAACCCTAACCCTAACCCTAAACCTAACCCTAACCCTAACCTTAACCCTAGCCCTAACCCTAACCCTAACCCTAACCCTAACCAAAAATTTACCCAAACCTAACCCTGACCTATCCCTAACCCAAAACCTAACCCTTACCCAAATCCTAACCCTAACCCTAACCCTAACACCAACACCAACACCAACACCAATACCAACACCAACCCTAACACTAACCCTAACCCGAACCCGAACCCTAACCCTAACCTAAAATAACCCTAACCTCTAACCTCTAACCCTAACCCTAACACTGTCATGGTCTCTGACATGACTATGGTATTCTATGAACATGTGCAGGATTAATTCCATATAGAGCTACTACACATCATGCAACTTGGCCACTGCAGAGGTTTGTGTAATGTATAAGGAAAGTCTGTGTAATGCTGACAGGCTAAATACAGTATAAATACAGCCACAGTACAGCCAGACTTCGGATGGTTATTGCTGGAAGACTGCAGCTGTCTGAAGTAACATTTCTCCAACTCAGAGGCCTGAGATGTAAAACATTGAGACTCTGATCCTTGTGTAGACAGCAGTTCTCTGACCAAAATCACCTTTCTGACTCAGCTGTCAGATGTCAGAATCACAAAAGCAGGACACTTTTGTCCTTCTCAAGGTCTTAAGATATCTTCATGTCCTGAGAGTACATTAATAGCTGAAACTGTACTTATTATACCTTAAAGGCATTACAGATTTTCTAGGAACCATAACAAATTTCTAGGAGCCGTTTATTCCGGTCTAGTGGTGTCTCGATGAATAAGATAACATGTCCCTTATCAGGAAGTGATCCTTTCTAAGAGTGTAGGCAGTTAACGGTCCGAACCGAAAAAACCGTGACCCAAACTTAACCCTAACACTAACCCTAACATCAAACCCTAACCCTTACCCTAACCCTAACCCTAGCCCTAACCCGAACCCTAACCCTAACCCTAACCCTAACCCTAACCCTAACCCTAACCCTAACCCTAAAACTAACCCTTACCTTAACCCTAACCCTAACCCTAACCCTAACTTTATCCAATCTTAACCATGACCATAATCCTAACCGTAACCCCAACCCAACCATAACCCTAACCCAAACCCTAATCCTAACCCGAACCCGAACCCTAACCCCAACCTAACCCTAACCCTAAAACTAACGCTAACATCAAAACCTGACCCTAACCCTAACCAAACCCTAACCCTAACCCTAACCCTAAACTTAGCCCTAACAATAACTCTAACCCTAACACTAACGCTAACCCTAAACACAAACCGAACATAACCCTAACCCTAACCCAACCTCTAACTTCTAACCCTAACCCTAACCCTGTCATAGACTCTGACATAACTAACTCTAACCCTAACCCAACATATCCCTAACCCTAACCCTAACCCTAACATCAAACCCTGACTCTAACCATAACCAAACCCTAACCCTAACCCTTACCCTAACCCTAACCCTAACCCTAGCCCTAACCCTAACCTTTACCCTAGCCCTAACCCGAACGGTCTGAACCGAAAAAAACGTGACCCTAACCGTAACCCTAACTTTACCCAATCCTAACCCTAACCCTAACCGTAACCCTAACTTACCCAATCCTAACCCTAACCCTAACCCTAACCCTAACCCTAACCCAAACCCAACCCAACCCAATCCAACCCAACCCAACCCAAACCCTAACTCTAACCCTAACCCTAACCCTAACCCTAACCCTAACCTTAACCCTAACCCTAACCCTAACCCTAACCCTAACCCTAGCCCTAACCCTAACCCTAACCCTAACCGTAACCCTAACTTTACCCAATCCTAACCCTGAGCCTGTCCGTAACCCGAACCCTAACCCAACCCAACCCAACAAAAAACCCTAACCCTAACCCTAACCAAACATAACCCTAACCCTAACCCTAACACTAATGCTAACCAAGCCCTATCCGTAACCTCAAACCTCTAACCCTAACCCTAACCCTAACATAACCCTAACCCAACCCAACCCTAACCCTAACCCTAACCCTAACCCTAACCCTAACCCTAGCCCTAGCCCTAGCCCTAGCCCTAGCCCTAATCCTAACCAAACCCTAACCCTAACCCTAACCCTATCCTCAAACCTCTAACCCTAACCCTAACCCTAACCCTGTCATGGTCTCTGACATGGTATTCTGTGAACATGTGCACTATTAATTCCATATAGAGCTAATACACATCATGCAATCTGGGCCACTGCAGAGGTTTGTGTAATGTATAAGGAAAGTCTCTGTAATGCTTACAGGCTGATGGAATACTCTCAAGGTCATCTTTATCAAGAGATACCTAACAAAGTCGCTCTAGTCCTTGTCAATGAACGGCAATGCAGAGCACCTTTCATCTATGAATAAGATGTGACCAAAATCATCTTTCTGACTAAGCTGTCAGAATCACATAAGCAGGACACTTTTGTCCTTCTCAAGGTCTTAAGATATCTTCATGTACTGAGAGTACATTAATACCTGAAACTGTACTTATTATACCTTAAAGGCATTACAGATTTTCTAGGAACCATAACAAGTTTCTAGGAACCGTTGATTCCGGTCTAGTGGTGTCTCGCTGAATAAGATAACAAGTCCCTTCTCAGGAAGCGATCCTATCTAAGAGTGTAGGCAGTTAACGGCCCGAACCGAAAAAACCATGACCCTAACCTTAACCCTAACACTAACCCTAACATCAAACCCGAACATCAAACCCTAACCCTAACCCTAACCCTAACCCTAACCCTAACCCTAACCCTAACTTTACCCAATCGTAACCCTGACCCTATACCTAACCCTAACCCTAACCCTAACCCAAAACGTAGCCCTAACCGTGACCCTGACCCTAACCCTAACACAAACACTAACCCAACATAACACAAACCCTAACCCTAACGCTAACCAAGACCTAACCCTAACCTCAAACCTCTAACCCTAACCCTAACCCTAAACCAAACCAACCCTAACCCTAACCCCAGCCCTAGCCCTATCCCTAGCCCTAGCCCTAGCCCTAGCCCTAGCACTAGCCCTAGCCCTAACAGTAACCCTAACCCTAACCAAACCCTAACCCTAACCCTTACCCTAACCCAAACCCTAAACGTAGCCCTAACACTAACCCTAACACTAACCGTAACCCTAAACCCAAACCGAACATAACCCTAACCCTTACCCTAACCCTAACCTCTAATTTCTAACCCTAACCCTGTCATGGTCTCTGACATAACTAATCCTAACACTAACCCTAACCCAACATAACCCTAACCCTAACCCTAACCCTAACTCTAACTCTAACTCTAACCTTAACCCTAACCCTAACCCTAACCCTAACCCTAACCCTACAACTAACCCTACAACTAACCCTAACCCTAACCCTAACCCTAACCCTAACCCTAACCCTAACCCTAACCCTAACCCTAACCCAAACCCTAACCCTAACCCTAACCCTAACCATAACCATAACCCTAACCCTATCCCTAACCCTAACCCTAAACCTAAACCTAACCCTAACCCTAACCGTAACCCTAACTTTACCCAATCCTAACCCTTACACTATCCCTATCCCTAACCCTAACCCTAACCCTAACCCTAACCCTAACCCTAACCCTAACCCTAACCCTAACCCTAACCCTAACTCTAACCCTAACCCTAACCCTAACCCTAACCCTAAACCCTGACCCTAACCCTAAGCAAACCCTAACCCTAACATCAAACCCTGACCCTAACCCTATCCCTATCCCTATCCCTAACCCTAACCCTAACCCTATCCCTATCCCTATCCCTATCCCTATCCCTAACCCTAACCCTAACCCTAACCCAGCCCTAACCCTAACCTCAAACCTCTAACCCTAACCCTAAACCTAAACCTAAACCTAACCTTAACCCTAACCCTAACCCTAACCCTAGCCCTACCCTAACCCTAACCCTAACCCTAACCCTAACCAAACCCTAACCCTAACCCTAACCCTAACCCTAAACTTAGCCCTAACACTAACACTAACCCTAACACTAACCCTAACCCTAAACACAAAACGAACATAACCCTAACCCTAACCTCTAACTTCTAACCCTAACCCTAACCCTGTCATTGACTCTTACATAACTAACTCTAACCCTAACCCTAACCCAACATATCCCTAACCCTAACCCTAACATCCAACCCTGACCCTAACCCTAACCCTAACCCTAACCCTAACACCAACCCTAACCCTAACCCGAATCCATCCTAACCCTAACCTCAAACCTCTAACACTAACCCTTACCCTAACCTAACTCTAACACTAACCCTAACCCTAACCCTAACCCTAACCCTAACCCTAACCCTAACCCTAACCCTAACCCTAACCCTAACCCTAACCCTAACCCTAACCCTAACCCTAACCCTAACCCTAACCGTAACCTTAACCCTAACCCTAACCCAACCCAAACCCAAACTCTAACCCTAACCCTAACCCTAACCCTAACCCTAACCCTAACCCTAAATCTAAACCTCAAACTAAACCTAAACCTAACAATAACCCTAACCCAACATAACCGTAACCCTAACCCTAACCCTAACCCTAACCCTAACCCTAACCCTAACCCTAACCCAAACCCTAACCCTAACCCTAACCCTAACCCTAACCCTAACCCTAACCCTAACCCTAACCCTAACCCTAATCCTAACCCTAACCCTAACACTAACCCTAACCCTAACCCTAACCCTAACCCTAGCCCTGGCCCTAACCCAGCTCTAACCCTAAACTCAAACCTCTAACCCTAACCCTAACACTAACCCTAAACCAAAACCTAAACCTAAACCTAAACCTAAACCTTACCTTAACCCTAACCCTAGCCCTAGCCCTAGCCCTACCCTAACCCTAACCCTAACCCTAACCCTAACCAAACCCTAACCAAACCCTAACCCTAACCCTAACCCTAACCCTAACCCTAACCCTAACCCTAACCCTAACACTAACACTAACACTAACACTAACACTAACACTAACACTAACCCTAAACACAAAACGAACATAACCCTAACCCTAACCCTAACCTCTAACTTCTAACCCTAACCCTGTCATTGACTCTGACATAACTAACTCTAACCCTAACCCTAACCCAACATATCCCTAACCCTAACCCTAACCCTAACATCAAACCCTAACGCAAAATATCCCTAACCCTAACCCTAACATCCAACCCTGACCCTAACCCTAACCCTAACCTTAACCCTAACCCTAACCCTAACCCTAACCCTAACCCTAACCCTAACCCTAACCCTAACCCTAACCCTAAACCTAACCCTAACCCTAACCTTAACCCTAGCCCTAACCCTAACCCTAACCCTAACCCTAACCAAAAATTTACCCAAACCTAACCCTGACCTATCCCTAACCCAAAACCTAACCCTTACCCAAATCCTAACCCTAACCCTAACCCTAACACCAACACCAACACCAACACCAATACCAACACCAACCCTAACACTAACCCTAACCCGAACCCTAACCCTAACCTAAAATAACCCTAACCTCTAACCTCTAACCCTAACCCTAACACTGTCATGGTCTCTGACATGACTATGGTATTCTATGAACATGTGCAGGATTAATTCCATATAGAGCTACTACACATCATGCAACTTGGCCACTGCAGAGGTTTGTGTAATGTATAAGGAAAGTCTGTGTAATGCTGACAGGCTAAATACAGTATAAATACAGCCACAGTACAGCCAGACTTCGGATGGTTATTGCTGGAAGACTGCAGCTGTCTGAAGTAACATTTCTCCAACTCAGAGGCCTGAGATGTAAAACATTGAGACTCTGATCCTTGTGTAGACAGCAGTTCTCTGACCAAAATCACCTTTCTGACTCAGCTGTCAGATGTCAGAATCACAAAAGCAGGACACTTTTGTCCTTCTCAAGGTCTTAAGATATCTTCATGTCCTGAGAGTACATTAATAGCTGAAACTGTACTTATTATACCTTAAAGGCATTACAGATTTTCTAGGAACCATAACAAATTTCTAGGAGCCGTTTATTCCGGTCTAGTGGTGTCTCGATGAATAAGATAACATGTCCCTTATCAGGAAGTGATCCTTTCTAAGAGTGTAGGCAGTTAACGGTCCGAACCGAAAAAACCGTGACCCAAACTTAACCCTAACACTAACCCTAACATCAAACCCTAACCCTTACCCTAACCCTAACCCTAGCCCTAACCCGAACCCTAACCCTAACCCTAACCCTAACCCTAACCCTAACCCTAAAACTAACCCTTACCTTAACCCTAACCCTAACCCTAACCCTAACTTTATCCAATCTTAACCATGACCATAATCCTAACCGTAACCCCAACCCAACCATAACCCTAACCCAAACCCTAATCCTAACCCGAACCCGAACCCTAACCCCAACCTAACCCTAACCCTAAAACTAACGCTAACATCAAAACCTGACCCTAACCCTAACCAAACCCTAACCCTAACCCTAACCCTAAACTTAGCCCTAACAATAACTCTAACCCTAACACTAACGCTAACCCTAAACACAAACCGAACATAACCCTAACCCTAACCCAACCTCTAACTTCTAACCCTAACCCTAACCCTGTCATAGACTCTGACATAACTAACTCTAACCCTAACCCAACATATCCCTAACCCTAACCCTAACCCTAACATCAAACCCTGACTCTAACCATAACCAAACCCTAACCCTAACCCTTACCCTAACCCTAACCCTAACCCTAGCCCTAACCCTAACCTTTACCCTAGCCCTAACCCGAACGGTCTGAACCGAAAAAAACGTGATCCTAACCGTAACCCTAACTTTACCCAATCCTAACCCTAACCCTAACCGTAACCCTAACTTACCCAATCCTAACCCTAACCCTAACCCTAACCCTAACCCAAACCCAACCCAACCCAATCCAACCCAACCCAACCCAAACCCTAACTCTAACCCTAACCCTAACCCTAACCCTAACCCTAACCTTAACCCTAACCCTAACCCTAACCCTAACCCTAACCCTAGCCCTAACCCTAACCCTAACCCTAACCGTAACCCTAACTTTACCCAATCCTAACCCTGAGCCTGTCCGTAACCCGAACCCTAACCCAACCCAACCCAACAAAAAACCCTAACCCTAACCCTAACCAAACATAACCCTAACCCTAACCCTAACACTAATGCTAACCAAGCCCTATCCGTAACCTCAAACCTCTAACCCTAACCCTAACCCTAACATAACCCTAACCCAACCCAACCCTAACC
>NW_026612094.1:30000-32500 GCF_029931775.1 Euleptes europaea
TCAAACCCTAACCCTTACCCTAACCCTAACCCTAGCCCGAACCCTAACCCTAACCCTAACCCTAACCCTAACCCTAAAACTAACCCTTACCTTAACCCTAACCCTAACCCTAACAATAACTTTATCCAATCTTAACCATGACCATAATCCTAACCGTAACCCCAACCCAACCATAACCCTAACCCAAACCCTAATCCTAACCCGAACCCGAACCCTAACCCCAACCTAACCCTAACCCTAAAACTAACGCTAACATCAAAACCTGACCCTAACCCTAACCAAACCCTAACCCTAACCCTAACCCTAAACTTAGCCCTAACAATAACTCTAACCCTAACACTAACGCTAACCCTAAACACAAACCGAACATAACCCTAACCCTAACCTAACCTCTAACTTCTAACCCTAACCCTAACCCTGTCATAGACTCTGACATAACTAACTCTAACCCTAACCCAACATATCCCTAACCCTAACCCTAACCCTAACATCAAACCCTGACTCTAACCATAACCAAACCCTAACCCTAACCCTAACCCTAACCCTAACCCTAACCCTAGCCCTAACCCTAACCTTTACCCTAGCCCTAACCCGAACGGTCTAAACCGAAAAAAACGTGACCCTAACCGTAACCCTAATTTTACCCAATCCTAACCCTAACCCTAACCGTAACCCTAACTTACCCAATCCTAACCCTAACCCTAACCCTAACCCTAACCCTAACCCTAACCCAAACCCAAACCCAACCCAACCCAATCCAACCCAACCCAACCCAACCCAACCCAACCCAAACCCTAACTCTAACCCTAACCCTAACCCTAACCCTAACCCTAACCCTAACCCTAACCCTAACCCTAACCCTAACCCTAACCCTAACCCTAACCCTAGCCCTAACCCTAACCCTAACCCTAACCCTAACCGTAACCCTAACTTTACCCAATCCTAACCCTGAGCCTATCCCTAACCCGAACCCTAACCCAACCCAACCCAACAAAAAACCCTAACCCTAACCCTAACACAACATAACCCTAACCCTAACCCTAACATTAATGCTAACCAAGCCCTATCCCTAACCTCAAACCTCTAACCCTAACCCTAACCCTAACATAACCCTAACCCAACCCAACCCTAACCCTAACCCTAACCCTAACCCTAACCCTAACCCTAACCCTAACCCTAACCCTAACCCTAACCCTAGCCCTAGCCCTAGCCCTATCCCTAACCCTAACCAAACCCTAACCCTAACCCTAACCCTAAACTTAGCCCTAACACTAACACTAACCCTAACACTAACCCTAACCCTAAACACAAAACGAACATAACCCTAACCCTAACCTCTAACTTCTAACCCTAACCCTAACCCTGTCATTGACTCTTACATAACTAACACTAACCCTAACCCTAACCCATCATATCCCTAACCCTAACCCTAACATCCAACCCTGACCCTAACCCTAACCCTAACCCTAACACTAACACTAACACTAACACTAACACTAACACTAACACTAACACCAACCCTAACCCTAACCCGAATCCATCCTAACCCTAACCTCAAACCTCTAACACTAACCCTTACCCTAACCTAACTCTAACACTAACCCTAACCCTAACCCTAACCCTAACCCTAACCCTAACCCTAACCCTAACCCTAACCCTAACCCTAACCCTAACCCTAACCCTAACCCTAACCCTAACCCTAACCCTAACCCTAACCCTAACCCTAACCGTAACCTTAACCCTAACCCAACCCAAACCCAAACTCTAACCCTAACCCTAACCCTAACCCTAACCCTAACCCTAACCCTAACCCTAACCCTAACCCTAACCCTAAATCTAAACCTCAACCTAAACCTAAACCTAACAATAACCCAAACCCAACATAACCGTAACCCTAACCCTAACCCTAACAATAACCCTAACCCTAACCCAAACCCTAACCCTAACCCTAACCCTAACCCTAACCCTAACCCTAACCCTAACCCTAACCCTAACCCTAACCCTAACCCTAACCCTAACCCTAACCCTAACCCTAACCCTAACCCTAACCCTAACCCTAACCCAGCTCTAACCCTAACCTCAAACCTCTAACCCTAACCCTAACCCTAACCCTAAACCAAAACCTAAACCTAAACCTAAACCTAAACCTAAACCTTACCTTAACCCTAACCCTAGCCCTACCCTAACCCTAACCCTAACCCTAACCCTAACACTAACACTAACACTAACACTAACACTAACACTAACCCTAAACACAAAACGAACATAACCCTAACCCTAACCCTAACCTCTAACTTCTAACCCTAACCCTAACCCTTTTATTGACTCTGACATAACTAACTCTAACCCTAACCCTAACCCAACATATCCCTAACCCTAACCCTAACCCTAACATCAAACCCTAACGCAAAATATCCCTAACCCTAACCCTAACATCCAACCCTGACCCTAACCCTAACCCTAACCTTAACCCTAACCCTAACCCTAACCCTAACCCTAA
>NW_026612094.1:35000-45000 GCF_029931775.1 Euleptes europaea
AACCCTAACCCTAACCCTAACCCTAACCCTAACCCTAACCCTAACCCTAAAACTAACCCTTACCTTAACCCTAACCCTAACCCTAACCCTAACTTTATCCAATCTTAACCATGACCATAATCCTAACCGTAACCCCAACCCAACCATAACCCTAACCAAAACCCTAATCCTAACCCGAACCCGAACCCTAACCCCAACCTAACCCTAACCCTAAAACTAACGCTAACATCAAAACCTGACCCTAACCCTAACCAAACCCTAACCCTAACCCTAACCCTAAACTTAGCCCTAACAATAACTCTAACCCTAACACTAACGCTAACCCTAAACACAAACCGAACATAACCCTAACCCTAACCTAACCTCTAACTTCTAACCCTAACCCTAACCCTGTCATAGACTCTAACATACTAACTCTAACCCTAACCCAACATATCCCTAATCCTAACCCTAACATTAACATCAAACCCTGACTCTAACCATAACCAAACCCTAACCCTAACCCTAACCTTAACCCTAACCCTAGCCCTAACCCTAACCTTTACCCTAGCCCTAACCCGAACGGTCTGAACCGAAAAAAACGTGACCCTAACCGTAACCCTAATTTTACCCAATCCTAACCCTAACCCTAACCCTAACCCTAACCCTAACCCAAACCCAACCCAACCCAACCCAACCCAACCCAACCCAACCCAACCCAACCCAACCCAACAAAAAACCCTAACCCTAACCCTAACCCAACATAACCCTAACCCTAACCCTAACATTAATGCTAACCAAGCCCTATCCCTAACCTCAAACCTCAAACCTCTAACCCTAACCCTAACCCTAACATAACCCTAACCCAACCCAACCCTAACCCTAACCCTAACCCTAACCCTAACCCTAACCCTAACCCTAACCCTAGCCCTAGCCCTAGCCCTAGCCCTAACCCTAACCAAACCCTAACCCTAACCCTAACCCTAAACTTAGCCCTAACACTAACACTAACCCTAACACTAACCCTAACCCTAAACACAAAACGAACATAACCCTAACCCTAACCTCTAACTTCTAACCCTAACCCTGTCATTGACTCTTACATAACTAACTCTAACCCTAACCCTAACCCATCATATCCCTAACCCTAACCCTAACATCCAACCCTGACCCTAACCCTAACCCTAACCCTAACACTAACACTAACACTAACACTAACACTAACACTAACACCAACCCTAACCCTAACCCGAATCCATCCTAACCCTAACCTCAAACCTCTAACACTAACCCTTACCCTAACCTAACTCTAACCCTAACCCTAACCCTAACCCTAACCCTAACCCTAACCCTAACCCTAACCCTAACCCTAACCCTAACCCTAACCCTAACCCTAACCCTAACCCTAACCCTAACCCTAACCGTAACCTTAACCCTAACCCAACCCAACCCCAAACTCTAACTCTAACCCTAACCCTAACCCTAACCCTAACCCTAACCCTAACCCTAACCCTAAATCTAAACCTCAACCTAAACCTAAACCTAACAATAACCCAAACCCAACATAACCGTAACCCTAACCCTAACCCTAACCCTAACCCTAACAATAACCCTAACCCTAACCCAAACCCTAACCCTAACCCTAACCCTAACCCTAACCCTAACCCTAACCCAGCTCTAACCCTAACCTCAAACCTCTAACCCTAACCCTAACCCTAACCCAAAACCTAAACCTAAACCTAAACCTTACCTTAACCCTAACCCTAGCCCTACCCTAACCCTAACCCTAACCCTAACCCTAACCCTAACCAAACCCTAACCCTAACCCTAACCCTAACCCTAACCCTAACCCTAACACTAACACTAACACTAACACTAACCCTAAACACAAAACGAACATAACCCTAACCCTAACCCTAACCTCTAACTTCTAACCCTAACCCTAACCCTGTCATTGACTCTGACATAACTAACTCTAACCCTAACCCTAACCCAACATATCCCTAACCCTAACCCTAACCCTAACATCAAACCCTAACGCAAATATCCCTAACCCTAACCCTAACATCCAACCCTGACCCTAACCCTAACCCTAACCCTAACCCTAACCCTAACCCTAACCCTAACCCTAACCCTAACCCTAACCCTAACCCTAACCCTAACCCTAACCCTAAACCTAAACCTAACCCTAACCCTAACCCTAACCTTAACCCTAGCCCTAACCCTAACCCTAACCCTAACCCTAACCCTAACCCTAACCAAAAATTTACCCAAACCTAACCCTGACCTATCCCTAACCCAAAACCTAACCCTAACCCAAATCCTAACCCTAACCCTAACCCTAACACCAACACCAACACCAACACCAACACCAACCCTAACACTAACCCTAACCCTAACCCTAACCCTAACCCTAACCCAAAATAACCCTAACCTCTAACCTCTAACCCTAACACTTTCATGGTCTCTGACATGACTATGGTATTCTATGAACATGTGCAGGATTAATTCCATATAGAGCTACTACACATCATGCAACCTGGGCCACTGCAGAGGTATGTGTAATGTATAAGGAAAGTCTGTGTAATGCAGACAGGCTAAATACAGTATAAATACAGCCACAGTACAGCCAGACTTCAGATGGTTTTTGCTGGCAGACTTCAGCTGTCTGAAGTAACATTTCTCCATCTCAGAGGCCTGAGATGTAAAAAATTGAGACTCTGATCCTTGTGTAGACAGCAGTTCTCTGACCAAAATCACCTTTGTGACTCAGCTGTCAGATGTCAGAATCACAAAAGCAGGACACTTTTGTTCTTCTCAAGGTCTTAAGATATCTTGATGTACTGAGAGTACATTAATAGCTGAAACTGTACTTATTATAGCTTAAAGGCATTAAAGATTTTCTAGGAACCATAACAAGTTTCAAGGAACCGTTGATGCCGGTCTAGTGGTGTCTCGCTGAATAAGATAACATGTCCCTTCATAGGAAGCGATCCTTTCTAAGAGTGTAGGCAGTTAACGGCCCGAACCGAGACAACCGTGACCCTAACCTTAACCCTAACCCTAACCCTAACATAAACCGTGACCCTAACAATAACCCTAACCCTAACCCTAACCCTAAACCCTAACCAACATAACCCTAACCCTAACCCTAACCCTAACCTCTAACTTCTAACTTCTAACCCTAACACTAACACTAACACTAACACTAACCCTAACCCTAACCCTAACCCTAACTTTAACCAATCCTAACCCTGACCCTATCCCTAACCCTAACCCTAACCCAAACCAAATCCTAACCCTAACCCTAACCCTAACCCTAACCGTAACCTCAAACCCCTAACCCTAACCTCAATCCCCTAACCCTAACCCAACCTTAACCCTAATCATAACTGTAACCCTAACTTTACCCAATCCTAACCCTGACACTATCTTTAACCCTAACCCTAACCCAACCCAACCCAAACAATAACCCGAACCCGAACCCAACCCCTAACCCTAACCCTAACCCTAACCCAACAAAACCCTAACCCTAACATGAAACCCTGACTCAAACACTAACCCTAACCGAACCCTAACCCTACCCCTAGCCCTAGCCCTAGCCCTAGCCCTAGCCCTAGCCCTAGCCCTAGCCCTAACCCTAACCATAACCCTAAACCTAACCCTAACCCTAACCCTAACCCTAACCCTAACCCTAACCCTTACCCTAACCCTAACCCTAACCCTAAACCTAACCTTAACCCTTACCCTAACCCTAGCTTTACCCAATTCTAACCGTAACCTAACCCTAACCCTAACCCTAACCCTAACCCAAACCCAAACCCAAACCCAAACCCTAACCCTAATCCTAACCCTAACCCTAACCCTAAACCTAAACCTAACCCAACATAACCCTAACCCTAACCCGAACCCGAACATTAACCCTAACCCTAACCTCAAAACCCTAACCCTAACCCTAACCCTGTCATGGTCTCTGACATGACAATGGTATTCTGTGAACATGTGCAGGATTAATTCCATATAGAGCTAGTACACAACATGCAACTTGGCCACTGCAGAGGTTTCTGTAATGTATAAGGAAAGTCTGTGTAATGCTGACAGGCTAAATACAGTATAAATACAGACACAGTACAGCCAGACTTCGGATGGTTATTGCTGGAAGACTGCAGCTGTCTGAAGTAACATTTCTCCAACTCAGAGGCCTGAGATGTAAAACATTGAGACTCTGATCCTTGTGTAGACAGCAGTTCTCTGACCAAAATCACCTTTCTGACTCAGCTGTCAGATGTCAGAATCACAAAAGCAGGACACTTTTGCCCTTCTCAAGGTCTTAAGATATCTTCATGTCCTGAGAGTACATTAATAGCTGAAACTGTACTTACTATACCTTAAAGGCATTACAGATTTTCTAGGAACCATAACAAATTTTCTAGGAGCCGTTTATTCAGGTCTAGTGGTGTCTCGATGAATAAGATAACATGTCCCTTATCAGGAAGTGATCATTTCTAAGAGTGTAGGCAGTTAACGGTCCGAACCGAAAAAACCGTGACCCAAACTTAACCCTAACACTAACCCTAACATCAAACCCTAACCCTTACCCTAACCCTAACCCTAGCCCTAACCCTAACCCTAACCCTAACCCTAACCCTAACCCTAACCCTAACCCTAACCCTAACCCTAAAACTAACCCTTACCTTAACCTAACCCTAACCCTAACCCTAACTTTATCCAATCTTAACCATGACCATAATCCTAACCGTAACCCCAACCCAACCCTAACCCTAA
This sequence comes from Euleptes europaea, assembly GCF_029931775.1. Lineage (NCBI taxonomy): Eukaryota > Metazoa > Chordata > Lepidosauria > Squamata > Sphaerodactylidae > Euleptes > Euleptes europaea. Next base: position 39,765 of record NW_026612094.1, read on the forward strand.
CCCAAACCCTAATCCTAACCCGAACCCGAACCCTAACCCCAACCTAACCCTAACCCTAAAACTAACGCTAACATCAAAACCTGACCCTAACCCTAACCAAACCCTAACCCTAACCCTAACCCTAAACTTAGCCCTAACAATAACTCTAACCCTAACACTAACGCTAACCCTAAACACAAACCGAACATAACCCTAACCCTAACCCAACCTCTAACTTCTAACCCTAACCCTAACCCTGTCATAGACTCTGACATAACTAACTCTAACCCTAACCCAACATATCCCTAACCCTAACCCTAACCCTAACATCAAACCCTGACTCTAACCATAACCAAACCCTAACCCTAACCCTAACCCTAACCCGAACCCTAGCCCTAACCCTAACCTTTACCCTAGCCCTAACCCGAACGGTCTGAACCGAAAAAAACGTGACCCTAACCGTAACCCTAACTTTACCCAATCCTAACCCTAACCCTAACCGTAACCCTAATTTACCCAATCCTAACCCTAACCCTAACCCTAACCCTAACCCAAACTCAACCCAACCCAATCCAACCCAACCCAACCCAACCCAAACCCTAACTCTAACCCTAACCCTAACCCTAACCCTAACCCTAACCCTAACCCTAACCCTAACCCTAACCGTAACCCTAACCCTAACCCTAACCCTAACCCTAGCCCTAACCCTAACCCTAACCCTAACCCTAACCGTAACCCTAACTTTACCCAATCCTAACCCTGAGCCTATCCCTAACCCGAACCCTAACCCAACCCAACCCAACAAAAAACCCTAACCCTAACCCTAACCCAACATAACCCTAACCCTAACCCTAACACTAATGCTAACCAAGCCCTATCCCTAACCTCAAACCTCTAACCCTAACCCTAACCCTAACATAACCCTAACCCAACCCAACCCTAACCCTAACCCTAACCCTAACCCTAACCCTAACCCTAACCCTAACCCTAACCCTAGCCCTAGCCCTAGCCCTATCCCTAATCCTAACCAAACCCTAACCCTAACCCTAACCCTATCCTCAAACCTCTAACCCTAACCCTAACCCTAACCCTGTCATGGTCTCTGACATGGTATTCTGTGAACATGTGCACTATTAATTCCATATAGAGCTAGTACACATCATGCAATCTGGGCCACTGCAGAGGTTTGTGTAATGTATAAGGAAAGTCTGTGTAATGCTGACAGGCTGATGGAATACTCTCAAGGTCATCTTTATCAAGAGATACCTAACAAAGTCGCTCTAGTCCTTGTCAATGAACGGCAATGCAGAGCACCTTTCATCTATGAATAAGATGTGACCAAAATCATCTTTCTGACTAAGCTGTCAGAATCACATAAGCAGGACACTTTTGTCCTTCTCAAGGTCTTAAGATATCTTCATGTACTGAGAGTACATTAATACCTGAAACTGTACTTATTATACCTTAAAGGCATTACAGATTTTCTAGGAACCATAACAAGTTTCTAGGAACCGTTGATTCCGGTCTAGTGGTGTCTCGCTGAATAAGATAACAAGTCCCTTCTCAGGAAGCGATCCTTTCGAAGAGTGTAGGCAGTTAACGGCCCGAACCGAAAAAACCGTGACCCTAACCTTAACCCTAACACTAACCCTAACATCAAACCCGAACATCAAACCCTAACCCTAACCCTAACCCTAACCCTAACCCTAACCCTAACCCAAAACGTAGCCCTAACCGTGACCCTGACCCTAACCCTAACACTAACACTAACCCAACATAACACAAACCCTAACCCTAACCCTAACGCTAACCAAGCCCTAACCCTAACCTCAAACCTCTAACCCTAACCCTAACCCTAAACCAAACCAACCCTAACCCTAACCCCAGCCCTAGCCCTAGCCCTAGCCCTAGCCCTAGCCCTAGCCCTAGCCCTAGCCCTAGCCCTAGCCCTAACACTAACCCTAACCCTAACCAAACCCTAACCCTAACCCTTACCCTAACCCAAACCCTAAACGTAGCCCTAACACTAACACTAACCGTAACCCTAAACCCAAACCGAACATAACCCTAACCCTTACCCTAACCCTAACCTCTAATTTCTAACCCTAACCCTGTCATGGTCTCTGACATAACTAATCCTAACACTAACCCTAACCCAACATAACCCTAACCCTAACCCTAACCCTAACCCTAACTCTAACTCTAACCTTAACCCTAACCCTAACCCTAACCCTAACCCTAACCCTACAACTAACCCTAACCCTAACCCTAACCCTAACCCTAACCCTAACCCTAACCCTAACCCTAACCCTAACCCTAACTTCACCCTATCCTTACCCTGACCCTATCCCTAACCCTAACCAGATCCAACCCAAACCCTAACCCTAACCCTAACCCTAACCCTAACCCTAACCCTAACCCTAACCCTAACCCTAACCCTAACCCTAACCCTAACCCTAACCCTAACCCTAACCCAAACCCTAACCCTAACCCTAACCCTAACCCTAACCCTAACCCTAACTCTAACCCTAACCCTAACCCTAACCCTAACCCTAAACCCTGACCCTAACCATAAGCAAACCCTAACCCTAACCCTAACATCAAACCCTAACCCTAACCCTATCCCTAACCCTAACCCTAACCCTAACCCTAACCCTAACCCTAACCCTAACCCTAACCCTAACCCTAACCCTAACCCTAACCCTAACCCTAACCCTAACCCTAACCCTAACCCTAACCCTAACCAAACCCTAACTATAACCCTAACCCTAACCCTAACACTAACCCGCACACTAACCCTAGCCCTAAACCTAACCCTAACCCTAACCCTAACCCTAACCCAAACCCTAACCCTAACCCTAACCCTAACCCTAACCCTAACCCTAAATTAACGCTAATGCTAACCCTAACCCTAACCCGAACCTGAACCCGAACCCGAACCCGAACCCGAACCCGAACCCGAACCCGAACCCGAACCCGAACCCGAACACGAACCCGAACCCGAACCCGAACTCAAACCCGAACCCGAACCTGAACCCTAACCCTAACGTTAACATCAGACCCTAACCCGAACCCTAACCAAACCCTAACCCTAAACTTATCCCTAACACTAACCCTAACCCTTACACTAACCATAACCCTAAAAACAAACCGAACATAACCCTAATCCTAACCCTAACCTCTAACTTCTAACCCTAACCCTAACCCTCTCATTGACTCTAACTAACCTTAACCCTAACCCTAACCCTAACCCTAAAACAAAACCCAACATAACCCTAACCCTAACCCTAACCTCTAACTTCTAACCCTAACCCTGTCATGGTCTCTGACATCACTAACCCTAACCCTAACCCAACATAACCCTAACCCTAACCCAACATAACCCTAACCCTAACACTGACATCAAAGCCTGACTCTAAACCTAGCCCTAACCCTAACCCTAGCCCAAACCCTAACCCTAGCCCAAACCCTAACCCTAACCCTAACCCTAACCCTAACCCTAACCCTAACCCTAACCCTAACCCTAACCCTAACCCTAACCCTAACCCTAACCCTAACCCTAATCCTAATCCTAATCCTAACCCTAACCCTAACACCAACACCAACACTAACACTAGCACTAACACTAACACTAACACTCACTCACACTCACACTAACACTAACACTAACACTAACCCTAACCCTAACACAAAATAACCCTAACCTCTAACATCTAACCCTAACCCTAACCCTGTCATGGTCTCTGACATGACTATGGTATTCTATGAACATGTGCAGGATTAATTCCATAGAGATCTAGAACACATCATGCAACCTGGGCCACTGCGGAGGTTTGTGTAATGTATAAGGAAAGTCTGTGTAATGCTGACAGGCTAAATACAGTATAAATACAGCCACAGTACAGCCAGACTTCAGATGGTTATTACTGGCAGACTGCAGCATTCTGAAGTAACATTTCTCCAACTAAGAGGCCTGAGATGTAAAACATTGAGACTGTGATCCTTGTGTAGACAGCATTTCACTGACCAAAATCACCTTTCTGACTCAGCTGTCAGATGTCAGAATCACAAAAGCAGGACACTTTTGTCCTTCTCAAGGTTTTACGATATCTTCATGTACTGAGAGTACAATAATAGCTGAAACTGTACTTATTATACCTTAAAGGCATTACAGATTTTCTAGGAACCATAACAAGTTTCTAGGAACCGTTGATTCCGGTCTAGTGGTGTCTCGCTGAATAAGATAACATATCCCTTCTCAGGAAGTGATCCTTTCTAAGAGTGTAGGCAGTTAACGGTCTGAACCGAAAAAACCGTGACCCTAACCGTAACCCTAACTTTACCCAATCCTAACCCTAACCCTAACCCTAACCGTAACCCTAACCCTATCCCTAACCCTAACCCTAGCGCTAAACCTAACCCTAACACTATCCCTAACCCTAACCCAAACCAAACCAAACCAAACCAAACTCTAACTCTAACTTTAACTCTAACTCTAACTCTAACTCTAACTCTAACTCTAACTCTAACTCTAACTCTAACTCTAACTCTAACTCTAACTCTAACTCTAACTCTAACTCTAACACTAACTCTAACTCTAACTCTAACTCTAACCCTAACATAACCCTAACCCTAACCCTAACCCTATCCCTAGGCCTAACCTAACCCTAACCCTAACCCTAAACGTAACCCTGACCCTGACCCTGACCCTGACCCTGACCCTGACCCTAACCCTAACCCTAACCCTAACCCTAACCCTAACCCTAACCCTAACCCTAAACCCTAACCAGACAAAACCCTAACCATAACCATAACCCTAACCTCTGATTTCTAACCCTAACCCTAACCCTAACCCTAACCCTAACCTTAAATCTAACCCAAACTTTACCCAATCGTAACCCTGACCCTAACAATAACCATAACCCTAACCCAACCCAACCCAAAACCTAACCCGAAACCGAACCCGAAACCAAACCCGAACCCAAACACAACCCTAACCCTAACCCTAACCCTAACCCTAACCTTAACCCTAACCCTAACCCTAACCCTAACCCTAACCCTAACCCTAACCCTAACCAAGCCCAACCCTAACCCTAACCCTAACCCAACAAAACCCTAACCCTAACCGTAACCCTAACCCTAACCCTAACCCTAACCCTAACCCTTACCCTAACCCTAACCCTAACCCTAACCCTAACCCTAACCCTAACTTTACCCAATCGTAACCCTGACCCTATCCCTAACCGTAACCCCAACC
>NW_026612094.1:47500-50000 GCF_029931775.1 Euleptes europaea
AACCTAAACCTAAACCTAACCCTAACCCTAACCCTACCCCTAACCCTAACCGTTACGCTAACCCAAACCAAACGCTAGCCCTAACCCTAACCCTATCCCTAACCCTAAACTTAACCCTAACCCTAACCCTAACCCTAACCCTAACCCTAACCCTAACCCTAACCGTAACCGTAACCGTAACCGTAACCGTAACCGTAACCGTAACTCTAACCCTAACCCTAACCCTAACCCTAACCCTAACCCTAACCCTAACCGTAACCCTAACTTTGCCCAATCCTAACCCTGACCCTATCCTTATCCCTAACCCTAACCCTAACCCAACCCAACCCAACCCTAACCGTAACCCTAACCCTAACCCTAACCCTAACCCTAACCCTAACACCAACCCTAACCCAAACCCTAACCCAGCCCTAACCCTAACCTCAATCCTCTAACACTAACCCTTACCCTAACCTAACACTAACACTAACCCTAACCCTAACCCTTACCCTTACCCAACCCCAACCCTAACTCTCACCCTAACCCTAACCCTAACCCTAACCCTAACCCTAACCCTAACCTTAAACCTAACACTAACCCTCACCCAACATAACCGTAACCCTATCCCTAATCCTAACCCTAACCCTAACCCTAACCCTAACCCTAACCCTAACCCTAACCCTAACCCTAACCCTAACCCAGCCCTAACCCTAACCTCAAACCTCTAACCCTAACCCTAACCCTAAACCTAAACCTAAACCTAACCTTAACCCTAACCCTAGCCCTACCCTAACCCTAACCCTAACCTTAACCCAAACCCTAACCCTAAACGTAGCCTTAACACTAATCCAAACCCTTACACTAACCGTAACCCTAAACCCAAACCGAACATAACCCTGACCCTTACCCTAACCCTAACCTCTAACTTCTAACCCTAACCCTAACCCTGTCATGGTCTCTGACATAATTAATCCTAACCCTAACCCTAACCCAAAATAACCCTAACCCTAACCCTAACCCTAACCCTAACTCTAACCCTAAATCTAACCCTAACCCTAACCCTAACCCTAACCCTAACCCTAACCCTAACCCTAACCCTAACCCTAACCCTAACCCTAACCCTAGCCCTAGCCCTAACCCTAACCCTAAATTTACCCTATCCTAACCCTAACCCTAACCCTAACCCTAACCCTAACCCTCACCCTAAACCTAAACCTAAACCTAAACCTACACCTAACCCTAACCCTAACCCTACCCCTAACCCTAACCGTTACGCTAACCCAAACCAAACGCTAGCCCTAACCCTAACCCTAACCCTAACCCTAAACTTAACCCTAACCCTAACCCTAACCCTAACCCTAACACTAACCCTAACACTAACCGTAACGGTAACTCTAACCCTAACCCTAACCCTAACCCTAACCCTAACCCTAACCCTAACCGTAACCCTAACTTTGCCCAATCCTAACCCTGACCCTATCCTTATCCCTAACCCTAACCCTAACCCAACCCAACCCAACCCTAACCGTAACCCTAACCCTAACCCTAACCCTAACCCTAACCCTAACACCAACCCTAACCCTAACCCTAACCCAGCCCTAACCCTAACCTCAATCCTCTAACACTAACCCTTACCCTAACCTAACACTAACACTAACCCTAACCCTAACCCTAACCCTTACCCTAACCCAACCCCAACCCTAACTCTAACCCTAACCCTAACCCTAACCCTAACCCTAACCCTAACCCTAACCTAACCCTAACCCTAACCCTAACCCTAACCCTAAACCTAAACCTAAACCTAACACTAACCCTCACCCAACATAACCGTAACCCTATCCCTAATCCTAACCCTAACCCTAACCCTAACCCTAACCCTAACACTAACCCTAACCCTAACCCTAACCCAGCCCTAACCCTAACCTCAAACCTCTAACCCTAACCCTAACCCTAAACCTAAACCTAAACCTAACCTTAACCTAACCCTAACCCTAGCCCTAACCTAACCCTAACCCTAACCTTAACCCTAACCCTAACCCTAACCCTAACCTCAAACCTCTAACCCTAACCCTAACCCTAACCCTAAACCTAAACCTAAACCTAACCTTAACCCTAACCCTAGCCCTACCCTAACCCTAACCCTAACCCTAACCAAACCCTAACCCTAACCCTAACCCTAACCCTAACCCTAACCCTAACCCTAACCCTAACCCTAACCCTAACCCTAACCCTAACCAAACCCTAACACTAACCCTAACCCTAAACCCAAAGCGAACATAACCCTAACCCTAACCCTAACCTCTAACTTCTAACCCTAACCCTAACCCTAACCCTGTTATTGACTCTGACATGGCTATGGTATTCTGTGAACATGTGCAGCATTAATTCCATATAGAGCTAGTACACATCATGCAACCTGGGCCACTGCAGAGGTTTGTGTAATGTATAAGGAAAGTCTGTGTAATGCAGACAGGCTAAATACAATATAAATACAGCCACAGTACAGCCAGACTTCAGATGG
>NW_026612095.1:50000-53182 GCF_029931775.1 Euleptes europaea
AGGGTTAGGCTTAGGACTTAGGGTTACGGTGTTACGGGTTAGGGTACGGTTACGGGTTAGGGTACGGGTTAGGGTTACGGGTTACGGGTTACGGGTTAGGCTTAGGGTTAGGGTTACGGGTTAGGGTTAGGGTTACGGGTTAGCGGTTAGCTTTACGGGTTACGGGTTACGGGTTAGGGACTTTACGGGTTACGGGTTAGACTTAGGGTTACGGGTTAGGGACTTAGGGTTACGGGGTTACGGGTTAGGGTTAGGGTTAGGGTTAGGGTTAGGGTAAGCTTTAGGGCTTAGACGGTTAGCGGTTACGGGTTAGGGCTTTACGGGTTAGGGTTAGGCTTAGGGTTACGGGTTAGGGTTACGGGTTACGGGTTAGGGTTACGGGTTAAGGGTTACGGGTTAGCGGTTAGGGTTAGGGTTAGGGTTAAGCGGTTACGGGTTAGGACTTAGGGTTACGGGTTACGGGTTAGGGTTACGGGTTACGGTTAGCTTACGGGTTAGGGTTAGGGTTAGGGTTAGGGTTAGGTTAGGGTTACGGGTTACGGGTTAGGGTTAGCTGGTTACGGTTTACGGGTTAGGCGGTTAGGGCTTAGGGTTAGGCGTTAACGGGTTAGGACTTAGGGTTAGGACGTTACGGGTTAGGGCTTACGGGTTACGGGTTACGGGTTAACGGGTTACGGTAGCTTAACGGGTTAACTGGTTCAGGGCTTAGGGCTTACGGGTTAGGGTACAGGGTTAAGGTTAGGGTTAGGGTTAGGGTTAGGACTTAGCTGTTAGCGGTTACGGCACTTAGGGTTACTCGACGGTTAGGATAGGGTTAGGTATGAACGGGTTACCGCGCCTTACCCGACGACGGTATCGGGTTAGGGACGGTTAGGGTTCGGGTTCGGGTTCGGGTTACGGGTTCGGGTTCGGGTTCGGGTACGGGTTCGGGTACGGGTTCGGGTTCGGGTTCGGGTTCGGTGGCTAGGGCGCGGGCGAGGGCTAGGGTTACGGGTGAGGGTTAGTGTTAGGGTTAGGGTTAGGGTTAGGATTAGGGTTGGGTTAGCGATAGGGTTAGTGTTAGTGTTAGTGTTAGGGTTAGGGTTAGGGTCAGAGACGGTCTCGAGTTAGGGTTAGGGTTAGGGTTGGGTCGGGTTAGGGTTAGGGTTTGGGTTAGGGTTAGGGTTAGGGTTAGGGTTAAGGTTAGGGTTAGGGTTAGGGTTATGGTTATGGTTCGGGTTCGGGTTCGGGTTCGGGTTTGGGTTCGGGTTCGGGTTATGGTTATGGTTATGGTTATGGTTATGGTTATGGTTATGGTTATGGTTATGGTTATGGTTATGGTTATGGTTATGGTTATGGTTCGGGTTCGGGTTTCGGGTTCGGGTTCGGGTTCGGGTTCGGGTTCGGGCTAGGCGAGGGCTAGGGTTAGGGTAAGGGTTAGTGTTAGTGTTAGGGTTAGGGTTAGGGATGGGGTTAGGGTTAGGGTTATGGTTAGGTTTAGGGTTAGGGTTAGGGTTAGGGTTAGGGTTAGGGTTAGGGTTAGGGTTAGGGTTAGGGTTAGGGTTAGGGTTAGGGTTAGGGTTAGGGTTAGGGTTAGGGTTAGGGTTAGGGTTAGGGTCAGGGTTATGGTTAGGGTTAGGGGTAGGGTTAGGTTATGGTTGGGTTTGGGTAATGGTTGGGTTAGGGTCTGGGGTTAGGGTTAGGGGTAGGGTCAGTGTTGTCGCGGTTTTAATCCTGGAATTAATCCTGTCCATGTTCACAGAATACCATAGTTATGTCAGATACCATGACATGGTTAGGGTTAGGGTAAGGGTTAGGGTTAGGGTTAGGGTTAGGGTTAGGGTTAGGGTTAGGGTTAGGGTTAGGGTTAGGGTTAGGGTTAGAATTAGGTTTAAAGTTGGGTTAGGGTTAGGGTTAGGGTTAGGGTTGGGGTTAGGGTTAGGGTTAGGGTTAGGGTTAGGGTTAGGGCTAGGGCTAGGGTTAGGGTTAGGGTTAGGGTTAGGGTTAGGGTTAGGGTTAGGGTTAGGGTTAGGGTTAGGGTTAGGGTTAGGGTTAGGGTTAGGGTTAGGGTTAGGGTTAGGGTTAAGGTTAGGGTTAGGGTTAGGGTTAGGGTTACGGTTGGGGTTAGGGTTAGGGTTAGGGTTAGGGTCAGAGACAGGGTCTGGAGTTAGGGTTAGGGTTATGGTTAGGGCTAGGGTTAGGGGATAGGATAAGGGTTGGGTTAGCGATAGGGTTAGTGTTAGTGTTTGGGTTAAGGTTAGGGTAAGGGTGAGGGTGAAGGTGAAGGTGAGGTTGAGGGTTAGGGTTAGGGTTAGGGCTAGGGCTAGGGTTATTGTTAGGGTTATGGTTAGGGTTAGCGTTAGGGTAAGGATAAGGGTAACGGTTAGGGTTAGGGTTAGGGTTAGGGTCAGAGACAGGGTCTGGAGTTAGGGTTAGGGTTAGGGTTAGGGCTAGGGCTAGGGCTAAGATTAGGGTTGGGTTAGCGATAGGGTTAGTGTTAGTGTAAGTGTTAGTGTTAGTGTTAGGGTTAGGGTGAGGGTGAGGGTGAGGGTTAGGGTTAGGGTTAGGGTGAGGGTTAGGGTTAGGGTTAGGGTTAGGGTTAGGGTTAGGGTTAGGATTAGGGTTGGGTTAGCGATAGGGTTAGTGTTAGTGTTAGTGTTAGGGTTAGGGTTAGGGTTAGGGTTAAGGTTAGGGTTAGGGTTAGGGTTAGGGTTATGGTTCGGGTTCGGGTTCGGGTTCGGGTTCGGGTTCGGGTTCGGGTTCGGGTTCGGGTTCGGGTTCGGGTTAGGGTTAGGGTTATGGTTATGGTTATGGTTATGGTTATGGTTATGGTTATGGTTCGGGTTCGGGTTCGGGTTTCGGGTTCGGGTTCGGGTTCGGGTTCGGGCTAGGCGAGGGCTAGGGTTAGGGTAAGGGTTAGTGTTAGTGTTAGGGTTAGGGTTAGGGATGGGGTTAGGGTTAGGGTTATGGTTAGGTTTAGGGTTAGGGTTAGGGTTAGGGTTAGGGTTAGGGTTAGGGTTAGGGTTAGGGTTAGGGTTAGGGTTAGGGTTAGGGTTAGGGTTAGGGTTAGGGTTAGGGTTAGGGTTAGGGTTAGGGTTAGGGTTAGGGTTAGGGTTAGGGTCAGGGTTATGGTTAGGGTTAGGGGTAGGGTTAGGTTATGGTTGGGTTAGGGTAATGGTTGGGTTAGGGTCTGGGGTTAGGGA
>NW_026612096.1:0-2500 GCF_029931775.1 Euleptes europaea
ACTCTAACCCTAACTCTAACTCTAACTCTAATCCTAACCCTAACTGTAACCCTGTCCCTATCCCTATTCCTATCCCTAAACCTAAACCTATCCCTATCACTATCCTTATCCCTATCCCTATCCCTATGCCAATCCCAATCCCTATCCCTATCCATATCCCTATCCCTATCTCTATCTCTATCCCTATCCCTATCCCTAACCCTAACCATAACCCTGACCCTGACCCTGACCCTAATCCTAACACCAAACCCTAACCCTAACCCTAACCCTAACTCTAACTCTAACCCTAACCCTAAACCTAACCCTAACCCTAACCCTAACCCTAACCCTAACACTAACACTAACCCTAACCCTAACCCTAACCCTAACCCTAACCCTTACCCTAACCCTAACCTTAACCCTAACACTAACCGTACACTTTCAAAGAGTGTAGGCACTTAAAGGCCCAAACGGTGACAACCTTCACCAGACCCTTACCCTATCCCTAACCCTATCCCCAAACCCTAACCCTAACCCTAACCCTAACCCTTACCCTATCCCTACCCTATCCCTATCCCTATCCCTATCCCTATCCCTATCCCTATCCCTATCCCTATCCCTATCCCTATCCCAATCCCTATCCCTATCCCTATCCCTATCCCTTTCCCTATCCCGATCCCTATCCCTATCCCTATCCCTATCCCTATCCCTGTCCCTATCCTTATCACTAACCCTATCCTTATCACTAACCCTAACCCTTACCCTTACCCAAACCCTAACTCTAACCCTAATTCTAAATTAACCCTTACACTTACACTCACCCTAACCCTTACCCTATCCCTATCCCTATCCCTATCCCTATCCCTATCCCTATCCCTATCCCTATGACTATCCCTATCCCTATCCCTATCCCTATCCCTATCCCTATCCCTATCCCTATCCCTATCCCTATCCCTATCCCTAAACCTATCCCTATCCCTAAACCTATCTCTATCAATAACCTTATCCTTATCCCTATCCCTATCCCCATCTTTATCTCTATCCCTATCCCTATCCCTATCCCTATCCCTAACCCTAACCATAACCATAACCCTGACCCTGACCCTAACCCTAACCCTAACACCAAACTCTAACCCTAACCCTATCCCTATTCCTATTCCTATCCCTATCCCTATCCCTAAACCTATCCCTATCAATAACCTTATCCTTATCCTTATCCCTATCCCTATCGCTATCCCTATCCCTATCCCTATCCCTTTCCCTATCCCTATCCCTATCCCTATCCCTATCCCTATCCTTATCACTAACCCTATCCTTATCACTAACCTTAACCCTTACCCTTACCAAAACCCTAACTCTAACCCTAATTCTAAATTAACCCTAACCCTTACCCTCAACCTCACCCTCACCCTTACCCTAACCCTTACCCTAACACTGACCCTAACCCTATCCCTATCCCTATCCCTATCCCTATCCCTATCCCTATCCCTATCCCTATCCCTATCCCTATCCCTATCCCTATCCCTATCCCTATCCCTATCCCTATCCCTATCCCTATCCCTATCCCTATCCCTATCCCTATCCCGAACTCTAACCCTAACTCTAACTCTAACTCTAACTCTAATCCTAACCCTAACTGTAACCCTGTCTCTATCCCTATCCCTATCCCTATCCCTAACCCTTACCCTTACCCTAACCCTAACCCTAACCCTAACCCTAACCCTAACCCTAACCCTAACCCTAACTCTTACTCTAACCCTAACCCTAACCCTAACACTAACCCTAACCCTAAACCTAACCCTTACCCTAACCCTAACCCTAACCCTAACCCTAACCCTAACCCTAACTCTTACTCTAACCCTAACCCTAACCCTAACCCTAACACTAACCCTAAACCTAACCCTTACCCTAACCCGGACCTTAACCCTAACCCTAACCATACACTTTCAAAGAGTGTAGGCACTTAAAGGCCCAAACCGTGACAACCTTCACCAGACCCTTAACCTATCCCTATCCCTATCCCTATCCCTATCCCTATCCCTAACCCTAACCCTAACCCTATCCCCAAACCCGAATCCTAACCCAAACCCTAAAACTAACCCTAACCCTTACCCTATCCCTATCCCTATCCCTATCCCTATCCCTATCCCTATCCCTATCCCTATCCCTATCCCTATCCCTATCCCTATCCCTATCCCTATCCCTATCCCTATCCCTATCCCTATCCTTATCACTAACCCTATCCTTATCAGTAACCCTAACCCTAACCCTAACCCTTACCCTAACCCTTACCTTAACCCTAACACTAACCGTACACTTTGAAAGAGTGTAGGCACTTAAAGGCCCAAACCGTGACAACCTTCACCAGACCCTTACCCTATCCCTATCCCTATCCCTAACCCTAAACCTAACCCTAACCCTAACCCTAACCCTAACCCTAACCCTAACCCTAACCCTATCCCCAAACCCTAACCCTAACCCTAACACTAACCCTAACCCTATCCCTATCCCTAACCCTAAC